>NW_026624204.1:0-15862 GCF_030028575.1 Malurus melanocephalus
TCCTGGGGCATTCATGGAGACTGGAGGGATTGACTCCCCGCCTGTGGGATGGCACAATGAGTAGCTGGTTCCAAAATTAAAAGATTTCTGCCATCACATGCAGAAAGAGGCAGCAGAGTTCCTGGCAGGGTGTATCCACATCGTGTCTCTTGGTAACCTCTGGTTCTTACACAACACTGAGCACTCATTGGGGGCTGACAGGATCCATTTCCTTCCCAACCCTCCCTGGGAGCTCTGCTGTGCCCTGTCAYGGCTGTGATGTGGTGACAATATCTGTGGCACTCTGGGGACACAGTGCTGAGTCACTGCCACCCCTCACTGCAGCATGAGCATCACTTGGGGACAGAGAGGAGCCAGCTCCTGGCTGAACCTGGAACCTCTAACGTGTAACCTGTAGCTATAACTGGTGCTTTGGACACCAAGATGTGAAACACAGAGTTTAGAAGGTGAACAGCTCGTGCCTGCTGTGTCAGAAACACCAGGATGGTTTATGTGTGGTTCTTTTTGCAGACCAGTGACCCCCCRCTCGTGTCAGCCCTCCTGACTCTAGTAAGCAGCATTACAGAGTGCTACCAAGTCCTGTTCATGGCAAGAGTTGTGTCTGCAKCTGCTCCTGAGGCATCCAAACCAAATGGAAAGGAAGATTGAGGTCCTGCTACAGAGAAATCCCTGGATCTCTGGTGAAACATGGRAAGATTTCGGGATTGTTGCAAATACCTGAGGGGAGCAGGGACGTGGGGAGGAAGGGCCGTGTGATATTTCTGCTGTTTCCCCCAAAGTTCTCTGTAAACTCTGGTGCCAGTAGCTTCATTTCCCAGCTGACTCTGGGACAAAAGTCTCGTGGTAGAAGAAAGAATTATTGAGGGCCCCAGGCAGCTGCACTTCTGTTAATCCCATGTCTCCCAAAGGTGGCCATTCCATCAGAAGTATCTGGTTTATATCCACGTAGGTGAGTTTCTTTTTCCTATTTCAGATGCTTTTTATAGGATTTGGAAAATCCTTGACTTTTTAAAGACCAGAATAAAGTTTCTTATTGAAGCCTCCTCCAAACCATTTGGGCAGTCATTTTTACAATGTGCAGTCAAATCTGCCTGATACCAGGTGTTCAAGGGGGACCATTCCTGTTCTGTTTCCTGGATATGGTTTGGCTCCTGCCATAGATCCTGGCTGTCCAGGAACTYTGTATTTCTGTATTTGCCTTCTGCTGAGTTCTGAGAGCAGAATCCTGCCTGTTGTTGGGGGCCAGAGTGCCCTGCAGGTGTAATTTGTGTCTGGAAGCAAGATCTGGCTCAGGGAAAGTGCAGAGATGGAGAATGGAGGGAGCAGGAAGTCAGCAGCCATTACAAACAGGATAATCCTGCCCATCTTTTATCACGCTCTTTCCTGAGTCACAGCCAGTCTGTGGCAAAGTTCCCTCCCCAGCACTCTGAGGGTGTTGCCCTTTGGCCCCTGGAGCTGTTAAATCACTGATTGAGGTGATGCAATCAGAAAATAGAAACATTGGTTGTGAATATGCCCCGTGGTAACAAGCTGGGAACTGCAGGAAAAGGCAGCAATTGTCCCAAGGAACATTTCAACCAGGCTCTCCCTCTGACAGGGGAGGTTTGGAGCAGTGCTGAGGGGTTTTTTTTTGTTTTTCCAGCCGGAGTGTTTGATCCATTGAGATCTGTTCTCATTTAATAATGGATCGAGTGCTTGAGGAGTCACTTAACTCTTCAATCTGAGGACTGCAGATGCTGCAGCAATCGRGATGTGCTGGGCTGGGGAGGAGCTGGGGGTGCCAGTGCCAGTCTGAGATGGCTCTGCCTCCCTTGGAGGAGCTGCACAGCTGGGCAGGAGCCTGGAGCTGGGCACAATGGGCTGCGTGTGCTGCTTCTCCTGCAGCCCCAAAACGGGGAGTAAATAGCACTGCAGCAAATCCAACAGTGACACACAGCACTGCTCACTCCACAGTGACCCCAGGAGAGGGAACTTCTCCGAAAGTGAAGAAGGACGCAGCGTGTGGGAGGGAAAGAGCTATTTCAGGCACTTAATTTGTGGGTTTCCATTGTGTGAGGATCCTTCAGATTTCACTCCTGGAAACCAAGAAGTGATGGCTGACAGTAAATTAATCTCCAGACTCTGGTATGATAACCATACAGAGTGCTGGAAATAAGTATAACATTTTCTACCAGGAAACAACACCCCTGTCTTAGGAATCTTCCACTTCACAGAGGTCAGGTACTGTGAAAAAGCATCCAGAGGATGAAAAGAGGTAAAAMATGAAAGAATGCATGTGAAGACAGTGACATTAGTGCCCTTACAGGTTAGGCTGGGTAAGGAGCAGGTACCACTGACCACCTGAAGGCACTGCTGGTATTGAACAGCTCACAGTGGGCAGAGGTGTCACCCACTGTACCTGCATTCCTGGGACTGCACAACCTGCATTGATATTTTCACAGGATTGGAGTGAGCATAAGGTTCTGGGTTTCACTGTTCAAAGTTTCCATGTTTAAAACTCTCAGTATGTGTTTGTTCTCTCAGGGGGAGGGTTGGGTCAGGATACAGGAATATACGTGGTTATTTCTGGAGGACTGAAARTAAAGTAAACTCTTCCTGAAAAACTCCAGCTGACATTCTGTAAAGCACCCATGGAAATCTAAATGGGTTTTATTCCCTCTCATAAGAGAAAAGCCTTTTATTTTAGCTGAGGCCTCAAAAGTGATTGYATTTGACTTCTTGGGGGCCCAATGGATGTTCATGCAGGATTGGGTTTCCTTTTCTTCTTGGATTTCTTTGTTCTTCGGGCACACAGAGTGTGAAGTGCCAGCTCTCAATGGGGCAGCACTTGGGCAGTGAGAGACACAGGCTGGTGTGGAAGGGAAAACATCATCTGATGTGGAAAGGAGATCCATTGGAAAATGTGCAGATTGTGCTGCTGCTCTTGGGACATTACCACAGCTTACAAAGTAAAAGCAAAGTTACTGTGTCTGCAAAATGGAACCCTGCAYGTTCCACTGCCATTCAGAGTTACCACAATCGGAGTCTTCAAGGTGCAAACCTGCAATGATCAGAGATGTTCAGCTCCAGTTTCCTGAAAATGTAGGAATTCTGTGAGGATGCTCCTGCCACACAATTCCTGTGTACAATGTATATTATGTGCAACAGTTTCTTGATATTTCTCCAATAAACAGAGAATTGACTGGGACAGTCACTGAAGACTTCACACTGAAAACTGGAAACAATTCCTGGTAATTTAGACACATGGAGCTGCACCAGGAGTGGGGGTTTGTAGGCAATTCCTTGAGCCCAGAGCTGACAGTGCTGGTGTTCTCCTGCATGGATCAATGCCCAGTGCCCAGCAAAAGCTCAGCAAGTTCATCTCTTGGAAAGGCAAACTGAAAATCCTCTTCAGTTCTGTGCTTCCAGAGTGGGTTGTGCACAGTCACAGCACACTGAGCATTAAAACTGCCAGGTGATTGTAAACATGGAACCTGGTGTTTCTGTTTCCATATTCCAGGATTCCAGTAGGGATGGAGCCCTTATTGTGAGGACAATATGGAAAATGTGACCTCAGAAATATTTCTGCATTTCCTAGAAGCTGAAGTTTCCTGCTCCTCTAACTGCACCTGTGATCATTTTGCTTTTAAACTGAATATATATTTTAACTGAATACTGTGATCTCCTTTGTGTCCCTGGACACAATCTCATGCTTTCAGATTTGGATGTAAAGGCAAACATGAACTTCGTGGTGCCGATGCAGTTCTGGTTTAATGAGCAATTCACACTTGTGTAAGATCTTGATATCCTTAAAAGCAAACCCAGCTCACTTCTCAAGCAGATAGAGTAAGCACCAGTGTCATACACATCTTATTAATTYATGTTCTGCTTCTCCAGAAGTGACTTCAGCGATTGCTTCACATGTATGAATGCAGGTTTYCCTAAATGAGCAATGGCCCCATGACCCTGAGCAGTGCTGCAGGAAAGCACTGTAGTCACTTTGTCACATGCCATTGCTGAGCCTGGAAACACTGGGTTTGAGCTCTGTGAATCAGAAGTAGGGAATATCACCCGGTATTTCCCAGGTTTGTGTCCACTGGTGCTCTCCATGGAGTGGCTGGACATCAGGTGACCCCAAAGCCACTCCATCACTGCCCTCCTCAGCTGGGCAGGGAGAATACAACAAAAGGCTCATGGATGGAGAGAAGGAATTTCTACATTTGAAATATTTGACACAGTTAAAAAGTCTGGAGCAAACTGATCCTAAAGAGCCGTCAATACCTTTACAGTCATGTTTCACGTGTTTTAACAAGACTATTTTTTAAAAGGGAAATTATCTTCTCTTCTAAACATTTGTTTCTGAGTCACACATTTCTTATCGGGTTTCTCATTTCTTTATTTCTCCTTCGAGTCTCTCTGACACAGCCCAGGCACAGGCTGTGTGTCCAGCTGCTGGCACATCTGATGGGTTGTGTTCTGGTAAGAGCATCTCGCACCGTCCCGAATCGCTCCAGGGGAATCTCTGCAAGCTGAGCTGCCTCCCCTTCATCCCCTCCCGGTCACGACAGGCAGGGACAGGGGCAGGGGCAGGGGCAGGGACAGGGACAGGGACAGGGACAGGGACAGGGGCAGGGGCAGGGACAGGGTCTGGGGCACTGCGGGGGGACCCGGGCAGCTCTGCCCCGCCTGTCCCCGACCCCCTCCCGGAGGATCCGGAGCCCGAGCGGGGCGGTTCCGCCTGCTCCTACCCCTGTCCTACCGCGGCTCTGCCCCGCCCGGTGATGATCCGGTTATTTATTGCGCTGCCCAGCACGGGCTGGCGCCTCGGAAAGGCTCCCGGGGCTCGGTGTCCCCTTTCAGCGGCGGCCGCGTGTCCTTGAAGCGGCGGCTGTGGCGGCTCCGCTCCCCGGGGGCTCCGGCGCTCCCGCACCCCTGGGACTCCCGAGCACATGCAGCTTTTCCTCTGTGCTTTTCCTCTGCGCTTTTCCTCTGATCCCATGCCGGGTTTCCCCCTTTCCTAGASATCGCTCTGTTCTGGGAACAACTGTGAGAATTCAGCCCGGTGAGTAACCCACTGCCTGTTCCCAAACCTTTCCCACCGTGACCAAGTGACATTCTCACATCAAACGGTGACTTGCTGATGGCCATCCCTTCTTTTTTTGATCTCTAAAACAGTCAGCAACTTTTAAATTTCACTTGGCTGCCCTTGCTCTGTGGACTGAGGTGAACGGTCCTCTCCCAAGAAGGCTCTGAAGCGCCAATTTCTGAAGTTTGCAGATCCTCTGCTGTGCTCAGAACCATTGTTCTGGTACGAAATCCATTGCAGGAGGTTCAGTACGTACAACCCTGCTGTGGCAGCTGCACTCCTGAAATGTAACAGGAGCTGTTCTCCTGCTTTTGTACTATCATGGGGCTGAAAAAAAGCCATTTCTGGCTGCATCGGAGTAACAGAAAAATAACCTTAAAATATCTGGAGGAAGCAGGCAGTTGTCTGGACCAGCATTTTCAGACAGGCCTATGGTAGGGAGGCACCTCATCTCMGTTACCTGTGAATAACACTGATTTGTGTTTTGGGAATCCTGCACAAGTCATTCACTCTCTCAAGCAAGAGTAAAGCACCACTCAATAAAAACCTTTACTCATTCAGAAACAACTTTTACAGTGGGATTATTTGCATGTTCTCATCTGGAATAATGATACAACTRTGAAGAACAATCTAAAGTGGTTTTGCTCCATACTTTTACTGAGTGCTTTCCCTTTTCCTCCTCAGGCAAGCGCATTCCCTGTGACACATGCACAATTTAAACCAGTGAATCGTCTGCCTTCCTCCACTGATGCCCTCGGAACATGTCTGATTGGACAAGTCTGTGGTATGTCTGGTAAGTTGGCTTTTCATCTTACTAACCCAGAACCATTTGGAAGCTGTTAGGAGCAGTACCTGGAGTAAGGCAATGGAAACACTTTTCAGGGAGATCAGGGAAGGCTTTCTCTGCTTTCTGAGAACTGCCAGAGGAATGGATTGGATGAGGCATGGGGAGATTGGGTGTCAGGTGGGGACCAGCATTCATCCAGGGCTGTGTCATCTTTCCCTTCTGAGTGCACCAGAGTTGAACTGAAGGGTTTGTTTGTTCTTCCTAAATAACCAGAGCTCTGCCGGCCATTGGCTGTTTATGCAGGGACTTGTTGGGACTTGGCACTGCCCCATCCTCAACTCGTTCCCTTCTACGGGACAGGGACTGTCCCCCTCTGCTGTGCCTCCCTCCTGAACTGCAGTGAGCACAGACCTGCTGGAGTGTCTGAAATGGTGAAAATGGGACAGGAGAGAGGATTCCCCACTCCCTTCAATGGGACAGGGACTGTCACCCTCTGGCCCTTCAGCCTGGAGTGCCTGAAAGGGGCAAACTGGGATAAGAGAGAGGATTCACCAACGGATTCAACTCTTGCCTAACACGTTATAGGTGCCCTTACATTTTTTTCATAATTTTCTGTCCATATATTAACTTTGCTGGCAGCACACAGAGGCAGTTGGTTACTTTTCCCTCCTTTAGTCTGGACTAATATTGGTTGATATTTTTTGCTTTCTTGACACGTGCTGATACACAGAGCTGTTTAAAGAGAMACAGTTATCAAAAATAGATTGAGAAGGGTTCAAAAACCTCCATGAGAAGAGGAAGTTAGGTTGAGAAACTGAGGAGTGGGAAGGTAGAGTTTCAGTGGAGAGGACACCTGAAACACAAGTTCATCATCCTAGGTACATTGCAAATTGTTAAATGATAAGCAGTAGCTGGAGATAGAATTGTGTTTTCAAGGCATAAATACAATTTAATATCATTTCCATGCTCATTTATAAAGAGAGGSCCCAGCTTGTGGAAGTTCGTGCTTGTATTTCCCTCCAAGAACAAACCCTGTCTTGCTGTGGAAAGCAGAGCCATTTTCCCTGCACAGAAGTTGAAAATAACCCAAAACAGTGAATGTTACAGCACCTGTGAGCCAGAACGGATTGTACTGATGGGCAGCAGTTCTTCAACTTGCGATTGATTGTTTGTGATCCAACTTTCTAATTCAGGATCCACCACCCATTCGGAACTAAATCTGGGAGGCTTGGCCTGCCTTCCAACCATTTAGAGTGAAATTATATTCTGTTCTGGAGGAAATAAAACCTAAGCAGTAGAATGATGGTGTTTTCCCTTCCTCTTCAAGGTTGCTCTTGCTGACGGTGTTCCTGCTCCTGTTCTGTGGGGTCTCAGTGAGCTGCATCAAATTCTGCTGCCGGAAGAAGAGGCTTCCAGTGGAGACCTTYCCTCGGCACCCCTGCGACCTGACAGTGATTGGCATTGACAGTGACAGCACTGCCCACAGCACAGTGACCTGTGAGTGCCCCAGGAGTCACCTGTGCAATGGTGCATTGGAATTCTGTGTGCCTGCAATTCTGTGTGCAACCCTTGCAGGAAAGGGAACTTGCCAGKGAGATCCCAGAACAACTTCCAGCCCCACAGGGTGGGAAAGAGGGGTGAAGGGAGAGCATCAGGGTGACACAGGAGTGAGTGAAGATCAGGAGTGGTTCTATATGGGCAGCTTTAGCACACAGTGCATATTTTCTGGCACCACAGAAGTCTGTAATTTCATTTTAAAAAGCAGGATTGGTCCTTTATACACCGGTGTTCCACGCAAGTGTTTAATTTTTATTTTTAATTCATTTTCTTCGCAGCATACAGCTCATGGCAGTACCCTCCAAGTGTCCAGATTCCTTCGGTGTTTGTGGATATGGATAAGAACACTGTGTCCCCTCCAGCTTACACCCTCTATGCCATGGACTTGCCACCCTCCTATGATGAAGCTGTTCAAATGGGAAAGCAAACAGCACAGATAAACCAGAAACTTAATGACGACCCTGAACAGGGGACACCAGGTGGGCTGAATCCCAKCCAGCACCCACCTGACACGATCAACAGAGATCCAGCAACACAAACAAATTCTGAATATTCAGCAGATGCCACGAAAGAGCAGCCACAGATGTGACTCAGTTCAGGTGGGGAGTAAAGGAAGGGAAGGACTGTAAGAGTTAAAGAAGATGTGAAGAGCTGGGGTTTATAAGTAGGTTATGATGGAAAGATGTTTCTTCTCATACCCTTGTCAGAAGAAATGTTTTCTGTGACTGCTGTAATCCCCTGGTAAAGCTTCTTCAAGGATATGAAATAAGGTAAAAGGGCAGCAGTTTAAAAATGCCTGTAAAAGTGGGACGTGAATGTTTGTTCATCTTCTGATAAAAAAAAATTTGTTCCTTTTGTCCAGCAATAAAAAAGGTCAGGAGAATTTTGCCACCTTGGGAATACACACTCAGAACAGTACAAACAGGAAGTTGTTGTTCTAGAACAGAAGTTTCCCAAGCTGGAGTTGAAGGGAGAATCCCAACAAGTCACACTGARCAGCTTCTGTAGTTTCTCTCCTTTTGAGAACATCAACTGTCCAGAAAACTGCTGAGGACAAAGTGCTGCACAATGTTCCTCAAGGAGCAGGAAGATGCCAAGSCAGGACAGGAGAGCGTGGAGGGAAATGCTTTGTGTTGTTTCACARTTACACACAGGGAATGAGACAGATGAGATGTGACACTTCTGTGGTGGTGGTGGTGGGGATGAGACCCAAAGGGATTGTTTTAGAGGTTTTGTAAATTTTTCCGTTTCTATTTTCGAGATGMGTTGCCTTGTGGGTGGGTTGCTTTTGATATTTATTTTTTTCCAGATAAAAGATGCATTAATTCCAAAGAGACACTTGCATATATGGTTCGGTATTACTGATGTGTTTCAAATATCCATCAAATATTTCAAAGATGCCTYTATATTTTGTTATCAAAACAGGTGTCAGCATCTCTGGCAGCACAGGAAAGAAAAATCACAGTTTCCTGGCAGCTTTTACCAGTTCAGAAACGGGATGAGCTCAGGAATGAGCAGAGTGACACAAAACATGCTCGTGCTGAGCCATCAGAATAAGTTAGACACACAAATACCACAGTACAGGCTGAGCAAAAGCCCAAAGAAATTACTCTTAGGGATGGTTCTTTGTGAAGTGCTCATAGAAAGATAACTGCTGAGCTTCATTTTAAAACTGGGAGCTCGGAGCTGATTACAGCAGTCGCAGCCCAGACAAAATATGAGCTTCAGAGGAGAGGCAGGTTTTTAATGCCAGCTCTTTCCCTYGCCCCTCATATTCCAAATGGTACGAATTTTGTCCACTCCTGAGTGGTGATTTTCTTTGAATCCACTTGAGCAAGGTGCTAATCTGGCTGCCTTTAGGAACATGAGCAATCTCCAGGGTGGCTCATTGCTCTGGGATAAAGGCAGCAACCAAAGCCTGAGCACTCGGTGCTATTAGCGAATGTAGCATAAATTTAGTGTCTGTCATTAACAGGCAGTACAAGTGGTGGGCACAAAAGCCTGCACAGCTTTTAGAAGACTGTTATTCTCTGACAACCRTTACTGCAAGAACTGCCCTGCAAATGAGAATTAATGATTTAAAAATGAGGATTTCTGCCAGCCACAGGCCCGAGATGCTGCTACAGTCATRTGTGAGAGCTGTCCGTGAGCCTGGCTCCCCAGGGAAGGGTCGCTTCTATATTTAACTTGCATGTAACTTACTATGAGGGTTGACTGGTGYAACAAATCTGCTTCTCTTATGTCTCCTCTCTGTCATCCTTCATTATATTTCTCCTGTTTTATTMTTTTCTCTGCCTTCTTTATCTGTGTCAAGATGGAGACTGGGCATAACCCAAGGTAACTATTTGGATTTCTCTGKCTGGAAGGGCAATATATGCCCAGTCCTGGATGATTCCAAATCACAAATACAGCAGATGTATTTTTATTTATTGAATTTCTCCACAGTACTCAGAACGAAGCCTATGCCCCTCCAAAGAAGGAAAATATGTTGGGGGGAAATGGCTGAGCKCTCATTCTCAAATAGAGATGGGAATACAAACCCAGGCGAATGAAACAAYCGTGACTGACACAAGAGGGCAGTCCCTCACTTCTCGCTGTGTGCAGTGGTTCATCCATCCCCGGCAGCGGCTCGGGAGGGACTGGGCAGGCTGGAAAAGGGTGGGGAACCATCACCACGGTTCCAGTTCCCTGCCCTGTGTGCCCCGGTTTGCACAACACCTCCCAGGGACTGCCAAACTGCAAGGTCCGTTTGGTGAGAGAAGATGCAAAACCCCAAATAAAACCCCAAAYRCCRGTGACTTCCTWGGAATYAGGGCATAATCTGGTGTTTCCTTTCTAAGGACAAGTCTTGTGTTTTGCCCTGGCTCTTGCCTTGTAATGTGGTTCATGAACTCCAACAAAAACGGTTAACACCAACTACTGACCCAATCAACACTCAGGAACACGGACTTGGCTCACCAAAAACTGCTCAATTTGCTTTGTAACCCTCATAGTTAGGAAATTAAAGGTCTTTCTTGTGTCCTGCCTTCTCCAGGGCCTGCTAAGGGTGACYCCATGCTGGAGTCTTTCTTGCAAARGAGGGTTGAAAAGATCCCTCATCACTACACAGCTCCTGTTCTTGTAGAACAGTCAGAATTTTGCATTTTGAAGCCCGCAGTTCTCCGCTTTATTTGAAATTGGTCAGTGGATTCCGTAGTTATTGGGTGTGCAGAGTGGAAAGAGGGAAAGCAGGATTTGACTGTGATTCCAAAGCCTTGCTTCCATAAGAAATCAGATTTAAAAAGAACACCAGGTGGGAGGTTAGTCCGACAGCAGGTTACAGGCTTGGTCTGACGGAGGATCTCAGAATTCTGATTTGTCAGGCTGGTGCTTTTCACCATCACCAGATYGATTCAAGTCTCATGATACCCACACAAGCTTTGTGACATCTCTAAGGGAAAAGCCCCTCTCTGTAATTACCCAAAGTGCGTTTTTAATTGTGATTTATATTTGGTCCTCAGTTTGGCACTGTTCAGCATGCAATTTTTCTTYTCTCATTTGTTGAAAATGATCATTTTGCCAGTTATTTTCTGCTGTTCTTTGCTGGCTGTGTTGAAGAGCCTGTGCTGGGGCTGAGGCTGGAGCCTCCATCACCATCTCTGCTCTCACACATGCACTCAGCACGAGCACTTGTGCTCGGAGAGAAAACGCAGCCATGGAAGTAAATGTCCTCAATAATTCATGGGCTTTATAGCCCAGAGCAAATTATACCTTGGCTCTGTCATGAAATTCAGGTTGCAGATCCCTTTATAGCCGAGCTCATTAACAATATAAGTAAAGTGGTACCTCTAGAATGGCTTTGATAATTGATGCATTATAATCTTTGGAGAGTATTTAGTGGTAAAACTGCAGCATCCAGATTCAGGCATCACTGGGGTCTGGATACAGGAAAAGTCAGAGCAAAACCATTTCTTTGTTTGCCTCGCAGTTGCCTTTGTCTGCCTCGCTGTCCTCACATAGCCCAGAAGGTTTGGTTCATTTGTTTTCTAACTGCATTTTGTCTTTATCAGCTGCATTTTTGAGGGAAAAGGATCAGTGCTGCAGCCAGTACAGATGAGTGGRACACCTGGACATATGCAAAAGCTGCTCATTTATGGAACAAAATCTCTCTGCCACAACCACTTTCCATACTCTCGGCTGTCTCCTGGCTGATTCTAATCCTCTTTACCTGTTGGAACTCTTTTTGCTTAGGGAGACACTGACTAATTTTGCTGCAAGTAGCAGAGGTTCTTTCCTTCACCCACAATTAAAATTCAAACTGCAAGAGAAGCCTTGGAATCCTTTTCAGAGCAGACGATGAAAACAAAGCATCACAGGGGAATTGTGCTCTAAAAACTGGAGAAGACAATAAATGTTTTATGAAATTCTACATCCTAAGGTCAAGCGCAATGCACAAAAAAAAAAGGCTTAGGTGCAAATCCACATTGCTGGGAAAACATTTTGTTCTGGTCAGTCAAAATTTAGAAWATGAAATGCCAGAGCTCCTTTTATCTTACTGGGAGGAAAAAGRGGCCTGTAGAAAATGTAAAATGCAGACTTTCAAAGATATTTTAATTTTTAGTTTAGAATAACAAAGCTCACCTTGGGCACTTAGAGAAAGGAGAAAATCAATTTCTATTTCMAACCTAGAAATGCCTGAATCTGCACTAAAATGCTTAGTTTTTACTCACTTTTTCACCCTGCTTTCCCAAGTAGCTCAAAAAGGAAACAAAAGAGAAGAGCCTGATGTCGAGGTCTTATTTGTGCATTGTTTTTTTTCTCTTTCCATGCTAAGAGTTTATGGCATAAGCTACTTCCTTCCACAAGTAAGGAAGTGAAGTTTTGAGGTCCAATTACTGACCTGGGATGCCCAGTTTGGTGACTTTTGTGCCACAGATTTCCCCCACGACACTGGTCTGTAAAACAAGGGCTGTGGCACTGCCTTTTCTTGCACCCAATTTGGAGGATGAATACATTGAGCGTGGGCTGCGCTGTCACATTGAAATACAGGTACAGTCAGAGCATGATGAACTTTGTGTGGGACACGAAGTGCAGGGAAAAACCTCCCCACTGCCTCCCCCTCTTAAGGGGCGAATCTGGAGAAGAAACTTGGGCAAAGTGTGAGATTTAGAAACAGCCGCTGGATTTCAGGTGCCTCACCCAGCCATCATCACAACACCGAGGGGAGAGAGGCAAGGTTTGTTCAGCTTCAGAAATGCTTCTTTACYCCAAACCCCTGCCAGGAATCTGTCAGAGACCCCAGGAGGGAGGAGAAACTGCTCTGCCCCGCACATCAGGTCACTCCAGCTGGCTTTGAAGGCATAGAGTTGTGATTAGTGGCCATAAAAATAAACACCCTGTGTGTGTTTGGAGGTTTCCTCCGCCCTTGGCTGAGCTGCCTGCTCCCAGCAGATGGGGAAAGTGAGCCTGAGTGGCCCCTCTGAAGGTCGGCTGGGCAGACTGCAAGGCCAACACACACATTTAATGGGATTATTTGGAGGAAAAAAAACGTGGTATGCTTTTATTTCTTACTTATTTCGCATCGAAACTTCGCCCTCTTGATAAAAGGCCCACCGTACCTGCAGTCAAATACTGGAATTCAAATGACTTGGGCCATCTGGGAAATAAAAAAGCGTATGTTCGGTTATTTTCCACTGTAATAATGAGGAAAAAATCAGTGATAATGAATAGGGTTATCTTTCCATCAAGAAACATCCTGGGGTGTGACAGACTCCAGCTTTACTGCAGATATTGGTKTCTAGATAGGTACCAATTTCAATGTCTGTGCCTCTATTTTCCACTGGTAAACAATTCTGGGATGCAGTGGTTGGAAGGCACCTTTGGACATGCCCTAATCCAACCCTCTGAACACTGGGGCCAAGCAGAGCAGCTTGCCCTGCCCCCTCTGGCCCTGAATTCTCCAAGGATGCAGATCTCACTGCCCCTCTGGGCAACCTGTTCTGCTGTCTGACCTCCCTTACAGTGAAAAGAGGTTTTGGGAATGTTTGAGTGGAATTTCCTGTATTTTGGATTGTTCCTACTGCTTTTTATTTTGCAAGCTGGTGCCCAGTGAGAAAAGTCTGCCTTTGTTTTCTTGTACTTCCCCCCCAGGTATTTATCCACATTTAGATCCCTCCTGTACCACCTCATCCTGAGGCCAAAGACTCCCAGCTTGCTCATCCTTCCCTCATACGTCAGATGCTTCAATGCCTTAATCATCCAAATATTTAACTCCATCTTCTCTCCAACTTGCCTAAATCAYCCAGGATTTCCCCCCGAATTCCTAAATAAAAAAAGAACATAATGAATAATTTTTTTTCCAGGCCAGAGGAGGAAGAGAGATTTCCCTTCCTTTCTCTAGTYTATCTCATTGTCACCAACAAGAAAATCATATTTCATCAGAGCAWGGCCTTGCTCCCCCAGGTTTCAATCAAAATGGTTATTGATGAAAAATCTTCTGTGAATTGTAGCTAGAGATACTGCAAACCCACTGCTCAGTGYTCTGCCAGAATAATAACGAAAATGCAAAGCTTCTCATTGATTCCTACTTCTTGATTACCCAACATATCCCACAATTTTAGGTACAAAACCTACAACCCAAAATCTCCAAGCTTTAATCAATGTGCAAGATGCCAGGTAATGTGTTAATATAATTAGAAACCACAAAAAATCAGGATAAGGATAATTTGAGCATCTATGGAATTAGTTTGGTGATTTCTTCATCCATTTATAATTTATATTTCTAATATTTATATACATATATTTATATTTTCTTTACATTTATTTATATAATATTTTATATTTCCTATATTTATATAGGAAAATTATTTTATAATTATTTCTAATATTTATATATATTTATATTTCTAATTGATAAATAGAAAACATGAAAGTGCAAGTGTGAATTTATGTCTAATCACCTGATGGCTGTTACACACAGCCCTTCTTCCTCRTCCCCTCCCATTTGTGTGCTCAGACCTCCTTTTTCAGGTGATYCCTTGGTGCCTCTGTGCAGTCACCCATGGACCTGTTGTTAATCCTGAGCCCAAGTTGGCTCCTTTGAGTCTGAAACAACATTCAGAGAAATGAAACTGAAAAAAAAAGGAGTTTCTCATCCGTCTGGAGATGGGGTGGGGGATGGAAGAGGCAACTGCTAGGCCCAAAAATCTGATGGTTCTTTGTGACATGAGTCCTGAGCCACAGGTATGGATGGAGAAGGGTCTTTCCTCAAATCTGCATGTTTGAGTTCTAGTGATTCATATCTAAAGCTGTGGCTGCATTGTCTTGAATTCAGGGAAGGCTCCAGTATAAAATCTCTGGCACAGGAAGTTCAGCTTCCTCTCCAGATTTCCTTCCTCCACCTCCTTATATGCAGAATAGCAGGGAACTCACTTCAGCCATGCCAGTAGGAGTGAAAACTCCTCAGACTGTAGAGCAGTTTGAGTTGATGGCCAACTCCTTCATCTCAAGCCTTCAAGGGAGGCAGCACAGACCAGTGACACCACTTAAACCCAAAATATCCTCAAGTGATGAGCTGCATTTTGTACCTGCACATGAAGCTGTACCCAATCCCTCAGCAGACATGGTCAACAAGGGTGATACAGTGACCCTTAGTGACATTCATCCCATTTCCACTGTGAATTATGTAAAACTCTTATTGTGGCCATCAATCAAAGGCAGAAAATTTGGCCAATATGTAACTTTGCTACAATTGGAAATTAAAATTACCACAAACTGTGGAAAACCAGGTTTGGATCCAGGCAATGCCTTAATTATAACAGGCTAATTTAACTTCCTAGATTTTTATCTAGGCTTTGGTGTCCTCTACAAACAGCTTGCTACACTCCAGGCCAAGGGCCAGGCAGGCCAATTGTCCAGTTTGAGCCTCAAACTAAACCAGGTAGGAAAAACGTGAACAAAATTGCAACTGGAGGATGCTGTGAAGTTTGCTGGGAGAATGGCAATGTCTGAGCATGGCACAACATTCGAGACCTCTGAGCTCCATCTGTAGGAACAGGAGCTGGGTATCTGTGTGCAGAGATCCTCACCAGGATCCCAGAAGCAAAATGGCACAGAATGAAGCACTCATCAGGGCTGAAGTGTGGCAAGGCACTGATGCAGCTCACGTTGCTTCCAGATCTGGAATCTGCCTGTGGGGCTCTCTCTGGGATCTGTGGTTGTGCTAGCAGTGCACGGTGCATGTATTCCCTACAGGAATTCTCTGCTGGTGTAGCAAACCCAGCAGGCTGTTCTTGCAGAGTGTGACTAAGCCCCACCAAGCAGAGGTTATTCCATCAGCAGCCCATCTCCTGAACAGAACGTGCTCTMCAGGGGAAGAGAGCAGAGGCAGCACCTGCTGCAGCACCTTTCAGAGAACAGGTGGAGCAGGCACCCAGAGCTGCAGGGAAAGGGAGAGACCCAGAACTGCTCAGCCC
>NW_026624204.1:16511-63741 GCF_030028575.1 Malurus melanocephalus
TGCTCAGATCCCTCCAGAAGAGTCCCTGGTACCCCCCTGGCTGGAGTCTCTCCATTCCCAAGATCTCTTCTCACCGCCAGACAGACATACACAGATCYGCCTTTAGCTGCAGCACAGGCTCAGCAAATGCAGGAAATAACCCAAGGCAGCCCATGCAGCCAGAGCAGAACACTGCCCTCGGCTCCTCTCTGACTTTCCCAGCAGACACGTGTTCCCAAGGTCCAGCCTCCCGCCAGGCTGGAAAAATGCCACGAGCTGAGACAGACAGCAGAGTCACCTCAATGCCCAGGGCTGTGGGCTCTACTCTGGGTAGCAGCGGGGGGTTCAAATCCACCAGTCACCTGCTATTATTTCACAGAAGCAAACAGAAGAGCAAAAGAGTCATTGAGTTTCAGTCCCATCCAGATGCTCAAAGTAAGAGATTAATAAATAATAAATAGGARTAGCATCAATTACAAATGCCAAAGGGGAATGATGTCTCTGGATGCATTTCTGCTGACTGGTGCATATTAGGAAACCACAGAGTGCTTTTAGCTTTGACTCCAACATTAATTTGGCAGCGGAAAGAGGTTTTATTAAAAGTACTGAAAATGTCATTCATCTTTATTCGTATTACATTTGTTACAAGGATTTAAACCCCAATATGGAACTATGGGGAGATGAAAAAAATGAAATTGACTCATGTGATCATAAAAATAAATGAAACTCTAAACATGTTTTAAATAGTAAGAAATACATTYGGGTATTATATTTCTAATACCGGAAGGTGGTACTGATATTATTGTTATTTTCAAAGTTTGTTTTTTCTCTAAGGTGTTCTTTTTACATCCTTTACAAACGAATTATTTATAGGTACATTATGATAGAAGCCCATAATCCATAGGAAAAAAAATAAATAAAAGGTGGAAATGTGAAGAATTGAAACAATTCAATTACTTCTTTAAAATATTACATTCAAAAGGAAACAAAACTACTCTTTGAAGTATTACCCAGTAATCTAAGATGTTCAAAATCCTGCTGTAAATCCATTTATTCCAAAYTGTCACCATGTTTGTTGTCTATTTTAGTTAAGTGCTGCATAGCACATTGATYATGCTGGATCTTTTCTAGGATATTCCTAAGCTGAAGTCAGTGGGGAATTTGAATTATTTGCAAGATCCATAACCCAAACTTCAGATTTTTCTGCTGCTGTTCCATTACCAATGCAAATCCCTACTGGTGCCAGCGTGGCAGAAGTCACAAAAGCCCAATGGCCTTTATATTTTATTGGATTGGTATAATAAAGATCAGAAATGTAAAGCAAAACTCCACCTSAACAAACGTTGGCAACACTGGGGCTCTGTTGCTGAGCTTTTGTAGGTGAGAAATGGGTATTTCGTGTTGCTCACGGTGTAATATAAAAGCTGGTTTCCAGCTGTTCCAGTTCTGGAGTAAAAATGGCTTTAATCAAGCATCAAAACTGAACACACAATAATCATCTACAAGTAGATTTTATTCTCAGGTCTGAAAGTAGTTTGTTCAGTGAGTGAAAAGTTAAAGATTTTTAGAGACCACTGGGTTTTTATGGGTTTTCTTCCCAGTTTTGTGTTTGTTCATGATAATGTTGTCATTGGGGATAGGGAGTGGTTTACATTGAGTATCTATTTTTTAATGTATTTCTTGACTCTAGAACTTTTCAGCCCAAACTTGTTGCTGTTTTAARGTTTATAAAAATATTTCCCATCAAAATTATTTCCATAACAAATATTTTKGCTTAACTAAACAAAAATATACATGTAGAGGAGCATTTTTTTTCCAATATATATAAATGTCTTTGTATAAAAATGAAATTTCACATGCTGCTTATTCACTAAAACTTAATTCAGCCTCTGAAAATCAGACTGGGTTGGCTGTTTGTACTTTGTCAGTTCTTTCGAGCAGTGGCTTAAGAGATGTTACACTTTGTATGATTTGTTTTGCTGCTTGCAAATAYGATTTTATAAATATATTCTTTGTTGCAGGTCCTAACAAGAAAGGGTTTGGTAGAATSAGGATCTTTGCTGACAAATGGTTTAAGATTGGGGGTATTTACTCTAACAGATCCCAGAGGTCACAAGAAAGTTCTCTTTTTGTAAGTTTAGAACCCAGTCCCTTGCTSAAAGGACATGAATTTTCAGAGATAGAAGTGTAGAGCTTGGCTGCAAGTTTGTTCATCGTGAGCAGCAACTGAACTGTATTTTGTTTGGTCCCATTTTCCCAAAGAAATACTTATTTTTGGAGTACAGGATGTAACCATCACCGAACCTACTCATTTATTACCTACTGCAATTAAATTAATGACTACTGAACTTTCTAAGCACACCTTATTTCTTTTTCTCTGTGGCAATTAGGCTTTGTTTGACTTCACACGGATTCTCCAAGGACAGTGCTACATCCCCTGACCATGAATATTTTTGTTTTATGAYTACAGTTTTTGTTTTCTGGGTTTTGGAATCTTGCAGCAGCACAGAAAGTCTCCTTCAGCTGCAGATGAGGATCTTTGACAGAACAGAATGGTTGGTAGCAGCTTCCCTAGGACMCACACCTGTGCTCAGCTTCCCAAARTGTCAAGGATGGAAGAATRGGATGGAAGCTCTAYGGGAATCTGATCCACAGCAAGGTAAGAAAATTCTTTCTTGCATTTGAAGGTATTTCAAACTTCACCACAGGTCTGGTGTCTGCCATCATGGAAAGTTTAGYAGCTAGGCTGAATTCCCAGTGTGGATTCTAAACTCCCAGCATCTCCTGGGTCCACTTGTTTTTCTGTTAGTTGCTCAATGAACCCCTTGAGGAAAGTCCCTTGAAATGGGGAAATATAAGGCTTTAAATGGGGAAATATAAAGCTTTAAGCTTTTACTCAAAATGCTTGATCAGCGTTCATGCCACCCAAATGTTCCTTAAAGGAAGACCTACAATTGGTTCTGTGTGTTCATAGATGTGTGTACACACAAACACTGCAGAAGCTCATTTCTAAGATTATTATAACAATTCCCTTTGTTGCTATTGTATTATTTTCCAGGAGCACCAAAGGAATTTTAAAAGCCAAGCTGCAGCTTGGAAGTTTAAAGGTACAGCAAAAAAATGTAAACATGCAACAGATACTGAGGAACACAAAGGAAAACCAGAATAATCCCCAGCACGTGGAAAAGAGCTCTGACACAATTCTGATGGTAGGAAAAATRCACTCCAAGCTATTCTTCTGGTTCTCTCAATATGGATTTGTATAAAGAGAATGAAAAAAAAGGAGAATTTTAGTTTTAAGTGCATAAACACGCTCAGACCAACCTYAAGACACCTGTTTATGTTTCAAGGTTAGAAGATGAAAAAGCAGAAAAGTTCAGAACAGAGCTTAGTCGCCCGGTTGAGGATGAGATTTTCAAAGCCAGTCAAATCACCCACACGATTATAACATTCCCAGTAACATAACCAGGAAAGCTGTGGACCTTCACAACTTACACAGCAATGGATTTTTCCAAAGGATTTGGAAGTGCCTTGCAATGTCTCTCAACAATTCTGAATTAAATGTTCTTGAACCTATTTCACAGATAACCTACCCTAATTCTCTCCATACTAAGGAGTTCAGGATCATCTTCCAGTTAAAAACTCAGGTATCTGGACTTTTCTGCTTTTTTTGTCCTAATTGACATGGAGACTCTCAAAATCAGTTCCCTTTACCTTAAAACCTTGTCAATTATATTCTCTGCAGACTAACACAGTTTTGCTAATTTTATGCGATGTTCTCAGAAGTCGTTTAAAATAACTCTTTTGTTCCATAATAATAGGGAAACTGAAAGAAACTGTGAGCATGCAGAATGTAACTAAGGAGACTGAGCAACTCCTACTTTTTGCTCTGCCTGGCCTCACTGAGGATTTCTATTCAGTTTGCTTTTACTTATTTATTTTCTCTAATGAATGATCTTGATATTCTGCTACCTGGGTCCTTCCTCAGAAGGTAGCAGTGATGATTGTCATCCAATTGTTAAAGAAGTGGCAAATAACAGCAGGTAGGAACAGCTCTGAATAAAGCTTTGAAAAGTAAAACAATAGCCCAAAAAAAAAAGAGTTCTGTATAGACTCAGGATTGAATCATGGCTGAAATTTAAACACTCTATAAGCTTCTTTAATTTTGGTGCAATGTCAGGAGTAGAGAGTTCTGCTTTGCTTTAGGGACCAAATGGAGAAGTTCAAACTAATTCAAAATCACGTGAGTGTCTCCTTGGATCTCTCCAGGGTTCACAGAATGCACTCTATAGCCATCAAAGGATACAAAGGCAGACAAAATRTTATGGAATGGGAAATGGTGGCAATGTGGTGATTCTGGAATATGAGGTGGAGGTTTGAGTCAAAACACTTATCTGAAGTTACAAAGAARGGAGGCAAAACATAATTATTTATTRCTTCAGCATATTCTTACACCATCTGAGGAGCTACACAATTTTGAGAAGGGCTGATTTTTCACAATTTTTAAGAAAGCATAAATTATACCTGTTTGGTGACAGCAATTCTTTCAGGGACCAGGAGCATCTTCAGTTACTATAAGAACCATGCAATATTTTCACTCGGATAACAATATGTGAATTTTGATTATAACAATGTTATTTGTATGCAAAAATCAATTACTTTAAGAAGTGAAACTGCCCAGAAGTTCAGCTAACTCAGGATGCTCCCTACAAAGGGGTTAATGTCAGCTGATTGAGAAAAAGGTGCAAGAAATTTTGCAATGGAGAGCTATGGAGCAACCTTTTTACAGAGGTTTTCTTTAGCTGAAACCCAGGAGCAAAACAGCTGCTTCAAAGTGGACCTAACCAAAATCCATAATATTTGGGTTTGTTAGTTATCTATACCAGATCTTTAGGTATTCACAGGTATTTTCAGCTAAACTTTTAGTTACAAACAATATTTTTGCAGCATATAAAGCAGATAACTTGTATCTGGTAAGTCCACTTATTTCTGATGATTTGCACACTTGTCCACTGAACACTACAAAGGCAGTTTATGGATCTGTGTGCCCATACAAAAAAAATTATGATTAAAAATGGAAAAGAAGTTTTAAAAATACTGATGATGCCCATGCAGTAGCTTCCAGCACAGGATTATATGAGGACAGGAGAAGAAACCACCTTGTTGCACACAGGAATGTGGGATTTCTGACAGGTTTGAAAATGCAGYAAAACTGATTTGTCCAGTGAGATTTRCAAACCAAACCAAACCAAAGCCCACCCACCCCACCTGGAACAATCCTCCCCTCCGTAAACAACCATTTCCAATCTGCAGGATCCCTCCCCATAATAGCAGTGTAACTGTACATCAATCAAATTTCTCACTGGAGAATAAGATATAATTAAGTCACTGGATCAGAAACAGGAACTATTGCAACAGTTGTATTTTTACAAAAGGATAGGTGTGGTGAAAGCATCAGCCATGTATATATGTGCTATAAACACTTTTGACTGATCCATTTTTCTTACCAAATTCCATGGATTTGAAGATGTGGCAGAGCACAGGACCTGTGGAGAGAAATTTCCTTTAGGCCTCACGAAACAGAGAATGCATAAAAATTAGAATRCAAGGAAAAAATAGAGATTGCTAGGAAAGGATAAGATCTGAATGTGTATTTCATTAAAAAAAAACAACAAACCACGTTTAGTTATTAGAATTGCACCACTGGTAAAAGCATGTAAGAAAAATGTAATGAAGAAAAGCAGTATCTGTATAAGAATGTGCAATGGGAAAAAGCATGCATTAGTTTCTAATGATATCATTTATAATTATGCAATCTATGATATAATTAATTCACGCTACAATTGTTCTATCCAATAATAAAATCTCAATGCAGCTATTTTCTCAAAGAAGCAAAATGTGATTTACTATTTGCTATGAATCTCAGAATATTATTTTTGTTCATTACAGATTTTTTTTCTGTACAATCCAGTGCTAACYGAAAACTTTCCACAAAATCTCATAAGATTTAGAAATTTTCCTTTGTAAAACAAGGATTTTTCTTCTTTTTTAAAAATGCTTTATGTACTTTTGTTTGCCTGATATAGTTAGTGGTCATTCTTTTCCACACCAATCATGGTGTATTCCTGAAAGGATATTTTAATCTCTGCTAAGCCTAAAAGCAATCTCTAACTAAAAAAATTAAAATAAAAAAAAAAAACAACCCAGAAAACATGCAACTTGCCTACTACAAATCTACTATAGAAATGAGATTTAATGACTAAAATATTGTGTGTAACTGCTTTTGAAATCTGCAGGCAACTTTGCAAATACCTAATAAACTTGTGGTGTTTCTTAAGCACTTAGATTTAATCAGTATTTTGTAGATGGGGATGTTGGGTGAATCTTTAGCCTCAAGAACACTGACATCCCCATCTGCATACACTGTGGTTCCACAGGGGTAGAACAGAAATTTCCCCATAGTTACTGGAATGAAATATAAGCAATTTGGGGCAGTMATTCAAGAATAATTTATTCTAATTTCAGTAAATTTTTGATTTTGTTATTTGTAAATCTCAGGGTGATGAATTAAAGCTTTAGTGCATCATAAAGGCTATTTTAAAACAAACATTTGATTATTAAAGAATCAAAGGCTTAACCACACCAGGATCTAATAGTTTTTCATAACAGACAAMCTGAATAATAGCCAACCCACTTTCCTACAGTTTAATTGGCAAACCTGCTCTTTCTCTTACTAATTAAAGGTAACCACACCTCCCTTCAGAAAGCATGACAGAAAGAACACTTTGGATTAAATTCTAGGAAACCAAGAATCTACTGGGGGAAAAGTTTGCAGGAAAAAAAAATAATAACTTTTCCTTTTGGTTGTTTTTTGGTATGTTTTGTGGGGTTTTTTTGTTTATTCTAATACTGGTGTATTCTTGCTGGATAAGTTTTAATTGAAAATTGGCTATAATGCTGTGGGTTGTTTTATTTTTTCTATAAACCTATTTCTGTTGCCAAGTAATCTCACCTTTTAACAAGGTATAAACAAATATTGGGGAAACCCCCCAGATTTAGACCTGTGAYAGCAGGAAAAAATGATGCAATACTGTATCTATACTTTTTAATATTAATTAGGGTTTCAATGTGAGTTTTCGTGTGAAATGTTTCCATTTTGGTAACATCTCTCCTCCTTGGTTTACATGAGGCCCCATCTGTAAGACAAAACCTGCAATTTTTTATGCTTCCTTACTATTTTTTTTCTACTTTCTCTTTCAYGTAAACCCTTCCAGAGCAGTGATGTGAGGATAATATGAAAAGAAGGCTCTGGAAACTTTGGCTGTGTGAGTACCTCTGTAAGCAGAATTGGAGAAAATAAGTTCTAACAGAATTGCTATTAGTCAAGTTCCTGAGGGAAAGATCACAGAATCAYAGATTTCTTAGGGTTGRAAGGAGATCACCCTGTCCAACCCYTGRCCAAGGCAGGGTCACCTGGAGCAGATGAAACAGGAATGTGTTGAGGTAGGTTTGGAATATCTCCAGAAAAAGAGACTCCAAGCCCTCCCTGCACAGCTGTTCCCTGCCACCCTCATGGAAAGAAGCTCTTCCTCATGTTGAGGCGGAACTGTTGGTTTAGTTTACAGTCATTGCTCCTCAWCCTGTCACTGGGCACCACTGAGAAGTCTGGCACCATCTTCTAACATCTCTGAGATATTTTTATGCATTAATGAGATCCCCCCTCATCTCCCCTTCCACAGACTAACCAGGCCTAGCTCCCGCAGTCTTCCCTCGCACGATATGAAGGAATTTACAGCTTGCCAGCCTCTTGCGAGCAGCATTTTAAGGCCTGTGGCCTCTCTCCCGCCCTTTTGTGCTCGGCAGCCGAGAGCGCTCCCATTTACTGTGGTGAGGGGGCTCTGCCTCTCCCAGCCCTGGGCTTAAACAACACCGTTTGTGGGTTCGATTTCGTGTCTTTTTGTTTCCCATCCGGCTCTTTCGGACTCGTTTTCGGCCTGCAGGGCCGGCGGGGCGGCCGCGATACCTCCGCACGCCGCCCGCCCTCGCCCTTTGTTCGCTGAGGGGAGGGAGCGCGCGGGAGCGCGGGCGGGAGGCGGGAAGCGCGCGGCCGCCGCCGCCAGCGTGAGGGGCCGAAGGGCGTTGCCCGCGCGGGAGCGCGCACCGCGAGGCTCCCGGGAGCGCGCACCTCCCGCCCTCCCTCCCGGCCGCGCTGGGCGGGTGCCCGGTGGAGGCGGCGGAGCCTCCGGTGAGGCTCGCGGCGGCCGGGGCTGTGCGGGGCCAGGGCGGGGCGGCGGAGCCTCCGGTGAGGGTCGGCGGGCGGCGGCGGGCCGGGGCGGGGCGGGAGCCGAGCCGGGGTTTCCCGGGCGGGCAGCACGGGCGGGGCGGAAGGAGGAGGTGAGGGAGGGAGGGGAGGGAGGTTCGCCGCGCCCAGGCTGCCGCTGCCCGATGGCTGCGGGGAGCTGAGCGGGCTGAGGAGGAGTCGAGACCCAGCGACACCCCCTCCCCCGCGGATCCCTCCTTCCCGCTCGGCTCTGCCGCCTTCCCCGGGACCCGCCGGGCGCAGCGCGGGCGGCTCCCCCGCTCCTCCTCCGCCGCCTCCTCCTCCTCCTCCGCCCCCCTTCCCTCCCCAGGCCGGCGGGACGCGGGCAGGACCGCGGGCGGCGGACGGACCGGCCCGGTTCATGAGCAGCGGCCGGGAGGGCAGGTAACCGTGTGAGGGGTGCGGGGAGGGCGGGGGTCCCTCAGAACGCGTTTCCCGCCCGCCGAGCCCCGGCCGGCCCCACCCCGGGGCCATCTTCCCTCGGCTCCCCCTCAGCCCCGCTCCTTCCCCTCCCCCGCGCTTCCTCCTCCTGCCGCACTTCTCCTTTCCCTCTCCTTTCCTCCCCTGTCCTCCTCTTCCGCCGCCGCACTGGGGGCCCCCGGGGCCGCCGCCTCCTCATCGCCCCCGTTCTCGGCGACCCTCGGTATGGCGGGGTTGGAAATAGCCCCCCTCCCCCGCGCTTCCCACCTCCTCGGGGCTCCAGCTTCCCCTAAAAAAGAAGTGTGTTTGTAGCTGGAGGAGGAGGGGAAAAAGGTGGGGGTGGGACTGATTCCCTCTCGAAGGCTTCCAGGCGAAAAGGGAGGAGACCTCGGATCTTGCGGGGTTCCATTTTTAATTATAATTACGCTGTAGTGGTCTCTGCTAGACGGTTTTGGGGTCCTATTTAAGACACAAAAGGCGATTTTCCYGAGCGATCCGGCCGGCAGAGGGAATATTTGGAGAGAGATTCAAGGGAAAAAAAAAAAAAAAGCAATGCTGTGTCTGCTGTAATGGTGGAAAACTGATTAAGAGGAGCCGGGGGTGAGACAAACAGGGTAAGGCTGCTTCCAGCACCCCCAGCCAGCCAAGGGCTCGCAGATGGGGCTCATGCTGGGTGTGCTGGGCGAGGGAGGGGTAGGGAAGGTTTTGTTCTCGTTAGAACCGGAACCGAGGATGGATTCAAACCGCATATTTTTTCCCCCATGTATTACGGTGCTGCATATTTTTGTGTGCCCGTAGCAGCGATAACGAAGATCATGGAGGGTGTATGCTACAATAGAAAGATGGAGTTTTCTCCTTGGAAATGTTGTTTAGAATATTATTTCCATTCCCAGCTTTTTATCGAACGGATTTCAGCATTCTTTTTTTTTTTTTTTGTATCTGTACAAGGGGTATTGAACGTGTAGGGTTTTTAATCCTACAGCTTTGTAGAGAATGAAGATGTGTAAAGCCTTGCATGTAAATAGGAAAGAGATGAGGCGTTTTATTAACAAAAAAAAATCTAATCCAGAAGAAAATTAGAATGATATAGAGGTTGTTGTAAGATGTCATTTTATCATTGCTGAGGATGAACTGAAATTTTTACGAATGTGATATTTCATTATTCTCTAACAAAGTCATGGCTGGAACTCGTTTTAAAACCAGGCATCCTTTCTAGGATGTGCCGACTGCCACGTTATTATGTATTGTCTCCACAGGAGGAAATAGGAGGAAAGGACTGTAAATGTAAAGCTTAAGTGATTATTGAAACAGCTTTTGAGAATAGTTGGCTCAACTTGGAGGGGTGATTTRAGACTGAAAAATTAAGCATTTTGCTGCTGTAGGATATCTGCACCTAATCGTGAGAGATTTATCCCATATTTTAAGCCGATCTGGTCCCAAGGATGTGAATCAAGACAAAATGCTGTCGATGTGTATGTGAAATGCGTGTGAGGAAACGAAGATGATATATTMATACCAAAATTCATCCTAAACGTGATAGATCAGAGTTTATTTCTTTCCCTTCTGTGCTTTAGGAGAGGAGAAGGAGAAGGGGTGATAATAGTGTAGTTGTTTTGGTGGCTGCAGATTAGCCAGGGTGTGTGTTTGATTTTCTTTTTGCTGTGAATGAATGGATCTCTCTGTGCCTGGGCCCAGTAGCTGCAACAAGATGGCGTTTGCAGCAAGGCAGCTCTCATTTTTCAACTCCTCCTCACCCCAGCTTTGCCAAACTAGATCTTATTTCGTAATTGWGTTTTAGATTTACTTTCTCGTTCTCTTTGCTTTCTTCTCTTCTGGGGTGGGGGTAGGAGGAGTATTTGGAAGATTGTTGCAGGAAATCTGTGGGTTTTTTTCTTAATTTTTGTGAGCTCCTCCAGATAGGAACTAGGTGGGAGGAGTAAATAGTTTTATTGAAATGTTCACATAGGCTCTTAACTGAATAAAGGGGTGACACAATTTTCGTTTTTACCTTGCARTGCCTGCTTAATGCCACCAAAATGTTCCTGGCTTTTATTAAGCCTGTTGCTAAAAACCGGTTTTTAAACGTAGAGCACAGGTACACAAAGACTGCTGGGCCGTGGGTCTGTGCTGGCCAGGTAATCATCAGATCAGAGCCTGTGCAGACAGGTGTCTTTCTGTGACACAAAAGAATCTCCTGTCTGCTTCAGAAYACTGACAATTTGTGGAGGGTTTAAGACTGCTGCTGACCCAGAATTACTGCCATCCTCTAGATAACTGTTCTTTTAATGGGCAAGAGTAAGAAAGGTTCGGGGGGATGTTAAAACAGCTTTGTGTCTGAGAGGTAATCTATTTCAAAATGCCATTACAAATTTCTGAACSCTCAATGTGTGTGTTTTTAGTATCTTGTAAGAAAAATGGACTTTTGATTTGTAACTTTTGTGGTATTTCACTGAAGTGCCAAACTCCTTAACTTTGGTAGCCTAAATAGCTTGGTTAATATTTGATATGTTGGACTCAGGCATAAAACAATACACTTCCCAGCAAGAAAAATAAGAAAAGCTTGTTATGTCTCCTGTATTCAAATGACCTCCAAACCTTTGATAATATCAAACATTTTAGTAGTTTTTATCCATGACTTAATGTGTAATCAGTTGTTTGTTAGTTTGTTGTATGGCCCAGCTGTAGCTCATGCAGAAGGAAGCTGGGAAGCAGAAGAGCTGATTTTCACTTGAGGCTTGTGGTGCTGGGTTTTTTTTGAATTAAAAAAAAAGATGATATTAGTGTGTTTTATTTCTCTGGTGTTTCGAGAACTTTTTTTTTTAATTAAGAATACTGTCCAATAAACTGTTAGTTCCGTTTGATGTTAATGTCCTGTTGAACTTAAAATTACTTGTGCAATTTTTTTGTTACTACTACTTTGGCCTTTTAGTACAAGACCAGAAAGGAGCAGARTGAAGTGAGAGTCTGTTTTGGGTAAGATAAATTACATTTATCCTTGTTGAGTCCTTGCAGCTGCTAAGTCAGTACGTAGCAGGCATCCTAGCATGAAATCTTTGACAACATGGTAAATTAAAATTCCACAGGAAATTTTAACAGAACAGTTAAATCACCTCCATGCCTCATGGAAATCTGGAGATGCTGTATTTGGACATAATGAGAATTCTTGTGTAAGTAATCAATGAAGTTTTGTATAGAATTTTGTGTAACATTATTCTTAGTATCATCTCAGAAGAAACATTCCACAGCTATTAAAACAATTTAAAACTTGAATTAAACTAGTTCGCTTAGAATAAGAAAATCCTTTTACTGATGTGGTTTCAATGTCCTTTAATTATAGTTGAAAGATACATTGTGTTTGTAGGATGCCTTTTCCTGAAATTAAGCAAGATGTTGGCTGCCCTGTGTAACTTCCTGGTGCTTTGGAGGCTTCGATTTGGTCATGTGGAAAACAACTAAACTGTTTCTTCTTAAATAGTAACTTAGTTATGATTTCTCAATCCCTGTGAAACCAGATGCCAATTCATCTGAAACTTTTGTTGTTTTTGTAGATTCCTACCAGGCCTGGAGCTGTGGTTAGAGATGTTAAGCAAGTGTTATGTTCAGCTGGTTTTATAGTTACTGCAATAAAAAATTGGAGTTGTTTGCGCTCTGTGAAAGCAGCGGTAGATTTGTCTCCTCTACGTCGGGCTCAGCTCATGTTCTAGGCACTGAATTGGATTAAATTCTTACTGTCCATGGATTTTGGCTCTCAGCATTAGTGGATTGGTAATTGATATTCTCAATTTTAATATCCAGTTTTAGCCATATGGCAGACCGTATTGTCTGAGGAATTGCATTTAGCGCTGCTTTGTTACCAGTAGGTTGAAATGGGAAATTGGGCATTCCAGTGGTTGAATAACACTTTGGTGAGTTGTCTTTGAGTCTCCAATGTCTGTGGTCATGCCAGAATTTTAGATGGGGTCTTTTTTTTTTCTTTTTTGATAGGATTTTTCTCATTTTGTGTCAGAAAAAATGTAACCTTGAAAGCAGCTTGCTTGTATTAATAAAATGTTTCTTAAGTATGTGACTGAAGATAGAGTGGACATTTTTTGAAGGGAGTCTCTTGGTTGCTTCAAGTGCAGACTGAAAATAAAAAGAATACATATTCCATTCAAAATGGTTATTTTCTCCCCACTGATAAAGTTGTAACTAGTATTAGCCAAGGTCATGATAAAAAACAAAAATACCCCCAAGCCCCTATGTTTCTATTTAACATAGTGTCTCAATTTATTATTTCTTCACAGGGTGTCCAGTGTGCTGGGGATTTTGTGAGCGTGGATTTGTTTTTCACCAAACAGAAATATATGCAGAATCCATAGATACTTGAGCCAACTGGTAGTTGAGCAGAACATTAAGAGGTTTTTAAAAGCAGTGAGCTGGCTATGAGCAGTACCTTTACTTTAGATGCCAAAATAATCAGCGTAAATTACTGTGGAAGSCTTCCTAGTACAGAGATATGGACACTCCAGGATAGGTTTTGAGGCAGAATACTGMATTTTTATTAAAGTAGTAGAGGATTTCTGAGTAGAGAGAAAGGAGTTGGTTAGCCTTGAAATAGAAATACACGCTTAAAAATAATTTTGTTAGCATAAAAATCAGATCTTCTTGGCCTCTTGTTTTAACAGCTGACCTTCTAAAATGAGTTCTTAGCAATTAATATCTTTTGTAAGAGAATTAATTTGTATTAAATACTTGTCCAATGCATTTATCAGAGTGATACAGAATACGTTGTGATCTGTTAGTCTCTTAAAATACAAAGGAATATTTCTGCCTGTCTGGAGGGTTTGAGTGTACTGGTTACAGGGGGTGATGTTTGCCTTGCCCAGTATATTCTTAGAAATGCAGGAATTTTCTGTCTTGAACCCAGCTAGGGAGTAATGACAATATTCATGGATGCCATCTGGAAGCAACCAAGATGTGGTGTCTCTTGCTATGTATATCTTACGCTGAGTTTTAGTGGGGGTGCTGGAATTAGATGCCTACATGGGAAGTTTTTTAATGTGTTAGCCAAAAAAAATACATTTTTTTGGGGACATTATGGAAGTGTAATTTGTAGGGAGCCTTGGAAATAATATATTTTAAATTCTCCCCAGGATTTCCAGCACTGCCCTGAAGTGTAGAAGATAAGGATACATCCAGATGTTACACATTGACCTGGTATTGATATTTGGGGGTGGAGGCAGGAGTAAGAGCTGGAGAAGGTAGTTAAGAAGCACCAAATGTTGAGACATTGCTGGATTTAAGTCTTGTTAAAATCCAATACAAATAACTTCAGCAGGTTCAAAAATAGGCCTGGCTTRATAAATAGGTTACCTGTATCAGGTATTCCATGGTAATTAAGAATTATTGAAAACAAGGTATTTTTGTTGTGAAGGGAATAGCTAGAGTTACTTCAATATTTGGTGGGACTGAAGGGTTAAAATTTGGTCTCCCTGTGCTGTGTCTATTTTGGAATCCTAATAATGGATAAGTGAAAATGAGGCTGAGGAAGGTGATCTGAGGGAGCTTAAAGGAGACAAGCTGTAAGGTAACTCTGTAATTGGAGGTGGTACAGATAGGCCGAGTCTTGGAATCATTTTCCTGGATTGTATTTAGAATTTGATGAGGGAAAAATTAGTAGCAGATAATACATTGAAGGGAAAGAGGCTGRCTCAAAATCTAGTTGCCATTTTGATATGAAATGTAATTCATTTCTGTAAGTAGTTTGCCTGAAACTGCTTCATTAAAAATACATMTATTAATTTGATGAAGCAGAATCYCAGCTTGTCAAATCACTGCAATTTCTAAAGGTTTTATGCGTGGAAGAGAAATACATTCTAGCTGTTATAAGGATTAATTGAATTGTGGATAGTGAAATATATTTTTTCTGTATTACTACCTTGATCTGAAGAAGGTTTGCCTGCAATTTCATGCCAGTTATGTTTATCATGTTTTTTTCAGATGAGAATATTTTTGATGTCTTCTTGAAAACTGCAGTAATGCCTGCCAGCACTCCCCAAAAAAAGAAAATATTAATTATCTGTAATTAGATAGATTAGATAATTTTTTGTAGCTTTATGTAACGTGGTCCTATATTCAAAGCTATGTATAGATTTTTGTCACTATTTTAAGCTTGTTCTTCTTTTCCCCCAGCAAAGGGAAAAAAAAAAAAAGTAAAACCAAAATACTTCTCTCAGAGCTCCATCCAACTCCATCTAAACTCCTGCAYGCTGTGTATCAAAGTAGGTTTAGGGAATATTTTATCAGTTCAGAGATCAGCACTGATTTGTCTCATCTTCATTATAAAATCAARCTGTGTTGGAGATGAGGAAATAAATAAGACATTTTCAAGGCTTTCTGTATGAYTTTGAGAAAGGCGACTGTGGGTGTTGGCCTTCACTGACAGGAAGGCAAAGCCTTGTGTTCTGTGCTTGTTTTGTCTTYTGTTACAGTAACCTTAATTACAGCAGCTGATGCCAGTTATTCTCTTTCTTAAAGAAAAAGACTTTCTGCCTAAATGTTACAGGTGAGCTGTTCATTCTTTACATCTCSATTTTCTTACTGCATTTCTGGCTTTTTTACCTGGTTTGGGTTAGGTTTGGGGAGCCATCTTAAAAGCCTTCTCAGGCACATGTGCTTTGTGTTTATCCTGACATTTCAGGATTTACTAAAATCTGTCAGTAAATAGAGGTTATCTAAAATTATTTGCAAAACCACGAAGTCATTTGACAAGCTGAGTGGGTTTTGGTTTATTTTTGTGAAATGTTGAGATTTCCAGCACCGATCTGACAGAAGAATTTTTAATTGTCTGCTTAAAAATTGGRTTTTAACTTCCATGGAAACAGAAATACACGTGTCCAGTATTAATGGGTTGTTCTATGCTGTAAGAACTTTCTCACTGGCACATCTGTGCTAACATGGAATAYTTTTACAGATTTCTTTTCCTGAGGGTGACTGGGCAGGATGTTGAGCTTACAAATGTTGTTGGTGATCACATGTCCTGTTTGTGCACATCTGTTCAGATGTGCCTTGCAAGCTTGGGCTGTTGCTGCCYTTCTGTTGTATGGGGGAAATGTGGKTTTCTCCTGRAATTGGAGAAATTGAATCTCTTCAATTACAATTCAACTCTGTGGAGTTTTGTAGGTATTTGAGTGATTTACCAGAACAATTGAGGGATGGGAGGTGGGTCAATGCTCCAAGGTTAAAATCATAGMGAAGATGGTACAAATATGCCTTTTTTGTTGATGCAGAGATCTTTAAAGTTAATGCTTGATTATCTTTTGTGGTGAAATTTTTAAGGCCAGGCAGAAATGTTCACTCTGTAAACAGCACTGATCAGAAGTCCCTGAACTTATTTCTTAGTTTGATATGTGTGTGCTACTGATATTTTCTAATTTGTGGTGAAACCCAGTGCAGAAAATCTGGCTTAGTTATATATGTGAAGTTCTGTTCTTTTTAACTGTATTTAGATATTTGAGCTGATACATCTTGGTTAATGCCAAGTGGTTGAAGGTAATGATGTTTGAATCTCAAAACAAAAATGAAGTAAACTTAGGTTTCTGTATATAAAGTACCATGAGTTATAGCTGCATAATACAAAACTTAGTGTGTTTTATTTCTGGTAAATGAAGTAACAGAGCTAAACAGAGCAGGCCTACTCCTGCTTCAAGATGGTGAGAAGAAATCTGTTTATGGTCCTCTTGAATTTATCATTTTAGTTCCCAAAACTCTGGGGGTTTTTGTTGGGGTTTTTTTTTTTTCAGATTTTTTTTTCCCAAATAGCCTAACAAGTGTGTTGGGAGGGCGGTGTGGTAATTCTCTGTTTGTCTAGAAAAACAAAGTAGATGTGATAGTCYGCTGAAACCTTTGGTGCTGGAAATAAGCTTGATACTGTACTAATTAAGGAGCTGTCTTTGTTGGAACATATGTTTGATATTCCTGTTGCACGTTCTCTGTGAAGAGGCAGAACTCTTCAGAGTGGCTGATGTSTGTGTAACAAAGGTGGTGTCTGTACAAAGATCAAGAACGGGCTGCTTGATGCTTATGGCAGTTTAATTGTGCTGCAGGTTACCAAGTCCTGCATTTCACTGCAGCTGTCAGATGTTATCTGGCCAGCGCCTGAAAACTTACTGTGCRAGTTCCTTGCTGAAAATGCTGTGTAGTACTCACTGAAACAGGACTGAACAGGAACAATAGAACAGATTTTAAATCTTGACAAAGCACTGGGGTCTTCAATAGGTGCCCGAGGTGCTGGGGAGCTGGTTATTTGTGTGTGAAAACTCAAATATCATAGACTCTTCGGACAGATTGGTTATTTCAGCTGAAATTCTTCCTTTCTTCTTCTGCCTATGGAYAGTAGATGAAGCTTCAGCATTTCAGGAAGTACTGTGGTTTATCCCGAGATGCTGATGTAGGTGGGGGTAACTTGTTCTGGGCACTGCAGTTACTGGGTGGGAGCATTTGGCAGATCCAAACAAGCACCCAGCACAAGGGTCCTTGCTGTGCTGAGGCTCCAGGATTAGGGCAGAACCTCAGGGAGTTCCAGGKCTCAACCAACCTTCCTGGCTGCTGGTTTGGCACCACTTGCCAGTATTTTTTTCAATAAAATAGGAGGGATTGTCTTCTGATGTTTCCAGTTTTGTCTTTGCCAGTTAATTCCCTGGTGTTACTTTATTTCTTTTTCTATTTATCATGTTTTCCTCTATATTTCGATCATCTGATGAGATGGATACCATCTCCAAGAATACAACTGATACTTAAAAATTAATGCCAGAAGTTTTCAGAGGGTTAATGCAGATCCTATGGGAAGAGGAATGTCCAAGGGTGAAAACAAGTATTTCCTGCTGTACCTTTGTGCTTTCTGTGGTGATACTGGCCCTGGGCTGTACTTTCATATCAGCATTGAGCAGCGTTGCCTTGTCTGTCCCCAAACACCACTTCTCAGTCTAATGGATTCAAGGTCTCCTGTGTTACTCGACTTTTTCATGCTCAGCCTTGCTTTTCTTGTTCTTCTGTACCTTATTTTGTACAAACAGTACATATCAAAATACAGCAATTATTGGGAGAAATCAATGAGCTACTCTGAGCATAAATCATTGCTATCAAAACTAATGGAGCTGCTTGCACATTGATTAAAGATGGGGCATGTTGATTGTGGGGCTAGAGAACAAAGTATTGCTCAGTCTGTTTTGGTTGAAAAGATTACAGAAATCATGCCATATTTTAATCTCTACTGAGTATCTTTTATCTGCTATATGCATACAATATATTTTGTTGATTTTTAAGGTCCACTGAAATACTTCTTATCTTCAGACTGGTGCTGGAAAGCAGCTGTTTTTCATGGTGCAGCTAAACTTATTCTAACAGAGCTCTGTTAATCTCTTACTGAAGATCAGTGTGCTGTTTGAACACTAAATTCTTGTTTCAGTGAATTAAATGTATTCTGTTTTTTAGCTGGGGCTTGGATAAAGATCTTTTACACAGTWGTGAAGAATGAATATTTTTCTTTTAGCTGATCTCTGAGGCTTTGTACAGCCTATGTAAGCAGAGGCACAAAGGAGCAGATGGTTTGTTCCAATGTCTTAACTCCCCTATTTTTGTTGGGGCAGATGTGTTAGCAGCTGTGGTGAGAAGGTTGTTATCAACTTATGGCCAGCCTGACTCTAAGATGGGGTTACTTTAGTTGCTTCTTTTGGATTTTTCTTCTTAATATTTTTAATTCGTAAAAGCTTAATACAGTAAAAGCTTGCTTGCTTTCTCTGAGTCGTTCTGAGGCAGAGCGGGAAGAAGAATCCCTGTTTCTGAAGTGCTCTCAGGATTTGATCCTGACAATGAAAGGCATTTGGGGTGGAACTCTTGGTCCGTATGGTGAAGCACAATTGAGATTTGATAGAATATGAACTATCTTTGCTGCTTTTGGAATCACAATGTGTTTCTCATTAGYGTTTCTCATTAGTGTTCTGAGGGCCTTGGTGCAGTGAGACATGGCAGCATGTGAGGTTCTCAGCCTGGGCCTGCGTGCTCAGATCAGGGAAATGCTTTTCAAAAACAAAGTTGTCCATAAAATATCACTTTAGATCTGTAAATGTCTCCTTAGATCAAGAATAGATTTGATCGGCTACTCATCCTTGGTTTTTAATAGTCTTAAGGATGTAAAAAACAGTGTTGCTAAGTGTAGCTTTCTGAAAGTTGGWTGTATTTTTTAAAAGGGTGTAGACAGGAAGCAGCTGATTCTCCTTTGACTCAGTTGACTCTTTATTAGCTGGCATATGTAGAACGAAATGGATGATTCAGCTCCTGTTGATAAAATAGTGAAGCTGAAATTTATGGAAATACAAAATACAATAATGGGGCTTTCTRCTGGTTTTCTGTGTTTATGCAGACACAGAGCCTTACTGATTTTTTTTTATTAGCAGTATTTTTCACACCTATTCCACTATATTTATTTCTGGGGTTTTTTTTGTGTTGTAAATAAGTGATCACATAGCCCATTTCCTCCTCTMATGTAATAAATATTGCAGTGAAGATGTTAATGTACCTTCTGATGTCAYTCTGATGGTAATATCTGAACCAACACATGATTTTTAACAAGGTGAAGATCATTCCAAGGCAGATGTGTTGGCAGGCAGAGCTGAGAGAAATCCCATCCAGGCTTTTGGAACCTACTCGTTCTCTTACACTTTAATCCCTGACAGGGCAGCTGATCCACTTGATGGATTTCATTGTAATCTTCAGGATTTTGGTAACAGGAGGTGCCTCTGCCAGGTTTTCCATCTCTCCATTCATTTATTTGCCTGTGAATTCAGTGCAGTGTGATCCAGTCACATGCTGGGCTCTCCTCAGCACCTACTGGGAAATATTTGGGGAGAGCTTGAGCAGAACATGATCTTGATAGAGAAATACATCAATCTTTGTGAGGACTTGCTGAGCATTTTAAAATCACAGAAAATGAGCTGAAGGCTACTKGAAAATTGGCTTACCCAGACGTGACTTTTAAAAGACAATATTTGGATACTTAACGGGAATTCTCAAGAATTAATTTCTTAATAGGATTGCAGTTTACTGTAAGCATGTTCTTAAATTGTGGGTTAAAAACTTGTTTTGATACCTGAATAAACATGGTTTTAWTGTTGACTTCTACTAAAAAGAAACAATATATATTTAGGTGTGTAAGGTGTTTCCATTTGCTGTGTRATGATTCTGTCACCGATTTGTCACACTGGGACGCTGTGAACTGCTCCTACAGCTGTGTGCTTCCATTTCTGGCTTCTAGCAGAAAATGTTCTCTGTATGGCTTGCATTGTGAGCGACCCCAAACCTATAAATTCAACTGATAGACGTGAGAGAGCACTCATTTTCTGAAAAGATAATATCCTGATACCATGGCATTACTTGGTAATATCACAGGAATATTGCAGTCTTAGTTGAATTATTAATTATTAAAGCAAGACTGCAATATTCCTATGGTGCCTGTGCTCTGCCCTGTTTAGGTAAACACAGATTCTGGTGGGTTTGGAAATGAAAATATCAGTAAAAACTGGAGGTTAATGGTAAAAGAGGTGAAGGAAGCAAGAAAAATGACAGTTGAAGTAAGAAACAACTGTTCWGTTACTGTAAGGCTCTGCAGATAGAAGCATCTAGTAATAAATGCTTAGTCATTTCTCTGTTGGTTAATTAATAGTAATATATTCTCCTTCAGTGCTGCCTGTGTTTTGTTTGTCAGTCTGAAGGGAGATGTCTCGTAGTATGTGACAGCAAAATGGCTTGGGTTTGGATAAGGGATACTTTAGGAAGTGACAATTTTCAGTGACATTTTCTTGATAGATGTAGTTAGAAATTTATGCACAAACAGGTTCTAAATTTTTTACTTCTTGTTTTAGGTTTTTTTTRCATTCTTTTTTTAAGTTGTAAGATCAGGAAGAGAGACAGCCAAAACCATCTCTGACTAGTTGGATAAGATAGATGAGTTTTTCCACAAATGTGTTGCTCTTTAGAAGGACTAATGCATAGAGATAAATTAGAATAAAACCTAGAATAGTGGCTTATTTTGATTTAATAAACACAAGTTTGTTGAGACTTACATTAAATACCAGCATTTTTTGTTCTTAAAATAAGTTAACTTTCCATGCCTGCTTCTTATCAGGAAGTGTAAAAATGCTCTTAAATGCGAATTTTTTTGAGAGAAAGACAGAAAAGAAGACATGTAGTTCGGAAATTTTTGGGCTTGGGTCACTGAGGTACCAAGAGTTATTAATATTCGTGAACTACTTCAAAGATCTCTTAAGACTCTTCTTTTTAAAAAATGTTATTTTAAGTATTTTGCTTTAGGCATTTGTTAAACTTGTAATATCAGTTCTTTCATTTTTTTACAGAAATTCTCTGCTGTACCTAGAATATTAAGATGATTTTATTTTTAATAATGCACATGGCTTCCAGATGCATTTAGAAAGGATTAATGAAGTGACCTGTTACAATCCAGATTTTTATGCTTAAATATTGCATCAGTATGATTCTTTTTTTAAATGTAGGTCATGGGATTAGCATCAGGAAATGTGAGTATTTTGGCAACATGGGATTCTGTCTTCCACGAAGACAGCTGGAGTTTGTGCATTGTTGGTGGCAGAAGAAGGCAGGGACCACTTCACATCAGAGCTGTTTATTGCTGTCATGTGTCCTGCCATGATCTTAGCATTGTTRTTTGCTTGTTAGGCTGCTATTTTGAGAAAGTGGTAAACTTTCCAAAGGGTTTATTTTCAAGGACTTGTTAAACAGAGGGAGGGATGACTCCGTGCAAAATCCAGGCAGGCAAGCAAAAGCTGATGGATTATGCATGATTAGCATTTTGGTGACTTTCAGTAGGTGTYGTGTTGTGTTACTGTGTGGTAACAACCTCTGGTATATTGAGGAATTTGAACACTGAAGTTTAACTTTTATGGTGAATTATTCATATTCTGTAGCAGTTTCGGAGGAGACAAAAATGCACCGTTCCTCTGAGACAGTAGTTCCAATTTGGGACTTTGAATGCGAAAGCGCCTTGCTGAATTTGGSTTTTGCAAGGTCTTTCAAGGTTTCCAGATTTGTTAATATTCTGTTTCTTCCCTGAATTTTCTGAAATAAAAGGTTAACTTTCTTTTTTTCTTTTTCTTTTTTCTTTCCTGAATAGTAGCATCTGTTTATGGTGGATTATTTTTGTGGGGGTTTGGATTCTGAAGTGCCAAATTAAAGCAGTGAGGCACTTGTGAATTGCCTCATTGCTTCACTGAAGGCAGTTTGGTGGAAGGCCATGTTGGCTGATTAGAGGCTGTTCCATGTAGGTCTGTTATGCCTGGTTTTTCCTGTTCTATGTGCTGTTTTGTGTGAATGAGGTTACAGGATGAAGGACTGTGGCCAGAACTTTGGAAGGACCCTAAAACTGACCTTCATTCTTTAAACAACAATTTTCCTGTGTTCTGTGCAGTGATGAGATTTTTTTTTTTATTATTCCTAATATAGTCTTGTAGATCCATCAAGCAGAACAGAAAAAGTGCACGAGTTTCTTTAGGAGGGAAGCATTTCTATAGTTCTACTTGAAACAAAACACAAAAGCTCTCAAGATCAGTGACACTAGAAATGGGACTTGTCATTCCATACTGAGCTATAGGTATTAGCAAAGCATTTGTGAAATCAGGTCATTAATTTGTGGATATTTTTAGCTTGGGTAATTATTATTTTACTCAYACACTATATTGAAAATGGAAATTGGTGAGCTCTCTAACCAGCCAATGTGGCTGCTGCAAGATGAGCATTAACACTGATCAACCTGATGCTTGTTTTGTGTGCACTTCCCACTAATATATGGAAAAAATGTCTACTGAGCGCAGCGACTGCTTCAGCTGGGAACTTGGCAATTCTTCAGCACAAGAAGCAGCCAATACCTCCCACAGAAACATTCAGCTGTGCTGGCCTTGCACGACACAAGTGCTTTCAGGAAGTTTTCGAAGGAGCTGTACAATCTCTTGTTGTCCCTGCTCGGGTGAGCTCTTTGGCAAACCTGTTAGGAAGGTACTGCTTGCTTTTCAGAGTTTGTGTGCTTGGAAATTACAGACGTGGCAGATGGTTCCCAGAAAGGAGACTTCAAATAAAGGAGGAGTTGTATCCTCTCACTCGAGCATGTTTAGATTTATGAATTTGTAATTATTATTTTATACTTCTTTAGGTTGTACTTCAAAGCTACCCTTGGAGGAGGTGACAGCAAAAACTTGGCTTTCTGGACCACAGGTCTGCACTCCCTAAGGAAAGCCTGAGCTGGAATTAACTCTTGGAGGGGCACATGCAGATACCAAAACACCCTTCAAGCTTCCAGCTGTCTGCTAGAGCTCTAAATGTTAACTGAGGATAGGGTTTGTTTGGGAGGTTTTTATAGACAGAATAGCCTTGAAGCTTTACATTTGTGACTTCTAATTACTGTTGCCTGGTGGCACCTTGGAATTTCATGATGTTGGCAGCGATTTGGCGTGGTGTTGTAATCTCTTGGGCATTAAGATACTGTTCTGTGATAATAATCAGCTGTGTAGACTATAAGAAATCATTTTAATAAACTAACTTGCAATTGCTGGTTACACAGACATTATCTCTACCTTGTRGGTGTTCTGTTAGTGATGATGAGCACTGGGCACCTGAACAGGAGCATTTGCAGGCTCAATTAGGAGCTGCCTGCCTTCATCCCTGCTGGCTCAGGGGTGCAGAATAATGAARTAACTTCACTTGAAATTACTGGTTTATCTTAGTAATAATGATGTTTGCTGTTAGGTTTTTGAACGGTTTGAGGTTTTTTGTTGTTGTTTTGTTGGGTKTTTTTCCTTCCAGTGAAGTTATTTTTGTGTAACTACCCTGAATAAAATAACCCTATGTGCCACTCTTGCAGGACGATATGTTATGCACGATTTTTTTTTTAAGATTCAAGTGGTGTCATGGTCATGGTCATAGTTTTTACTAGTGTTGGTTGAGCTCCATGGTAAACCATGTTGATAAAGCCACTAAAATACCTGTGTSTACAGAATACTGCACACATTGATTACATGGATCATGATGAACACATYTTTCAACTTCTCCATGTCCTTACAGTGGCTTGAGAAGCCTGGGTAAACCTCATCCCAGGGTTTGAGGCAGATTCTCCATGTCTTTGTCTGCTGCCTGGGCCCACATCAGGTTGTGCATGAATTGCTGSTGTGTTTTAAGCACTAGAATGCCTTTGCAGCAATTTCAATATTAGCCTTGGCATCGAGTCAATGTGTGTGTAAAGCAGTCTTGAGAAGGTTGGCATGAACATCCAGAATATTTGGGTTTTACGCCTCTCATTGAATCCATAGGTGAAGAGAAAAAYGTGTTTACGTGGTTAATGGCTTTGGAGAGTGTGCTAAATCTGCTTAGGAAGTTGCATCATTTTGGAGAGTTGTTCAGATTTCCTATGATACTAAAATAATTCAAAATGCCTTCCACACTCTTCCARGTCCTTTTTATTCCTTACCTCTTTTCTTGCCTGCTTTCTCCAGCCTCATGAAAAAAGTTGTAGTGTCWTCTGCAGAAGAGTCTTCTTCAGGTKTAGWCTTGTRTCTKGAATATGYTGRAGTTGAGATAAATTTTTAGGCTGGRTTATCAGCTCAGAGTTACTACTTCAGTATCTGTAAAGAAAAAAGGATATTTGGACATTTTTACTTTTTTTTTTTAGTCCAAATTGCTGGTTCTTCACTTGGAGCAGCAGCTGTGGGCATGTGGGGACACCAARAGCACCAACCATGTGTAGGGCTGGCTCATCTCCAGGTGCTTTGGTGTGGTGGTTTAACCACTTGAACCGTTCTCCAAGTGCTCTGTAGAACTTTTTGTTCTCTCCTGTTTTTGAAATCCCAGTTTTTGGTGTCAAGGACCTCCAGCTCTGTGCTCAGCAGGGCTGTCAGGGCAGCGTGTGGAGCTCTTTACAAGAACTCTTTGCTGAGCCAGTGCTGCGGTGCACGGAATGAACTGGCCTCTAATTTTCATGTTTCTTTTACCAGGCTACATTTTAGCTAAAAATGGAAGCTTGTGGCAGTGCAGATCTTTTTTTCATGAGTAGCATGTCTGCTTTTGTCCTTAAATGAGCTCCATCTTTAAGGTAGAATTGAAAGTCTCTGTTGCCAGGACTGTGTTCTGCATCCTGGGGTGCTTTCAGCATCCTCACGTGGATACTTAACCCTTTGAAAAATAAACTCAACTTTGTGGAAAAGTTTGCTATTACTTTTTCTTCCTCTTCTTGCAGGCTCGTTGAAGTAGCTTTTTTTTGTTTTGTTTTTGGTTTTCTTTTTTGCAGAAGGCATATGAAATCTGCAACASCTCTCCTGCATTAATGAGGGTGCAGCACAGGACAATAATGGGGTTTTGGCCTTTGCTATTGTGTATTCTCTGTGCTGTTACTGTGCCAGCATAAATTTACTTATTTACGTTTTAGGTAGTTCTTTCAGAATTTCATTAGATTTCATGATCTCTGTAGTGATGGCAAATTTTTTTCCTGTCAAGACTTCTGAAAGTTGACCAGAGTTGCTCTGTTTTCAGAACTTGAAATGGTCCCGTCATGTATTTGTGTCTGGGGGGGTGGAGTTCGGCCTCTAAGTGTGAGTTTCTGTTTTAAGTCCCAAAGTGTGTCATTCTGGCAATAACAAACAAAACTGCTTACAATGTGATGGTTTCATAATCACAGTATTAAACTGTTCATCTATAAATGAGCTTGGGTGAGGATGATCCATATCCTAAGTAGCTTAACCTCCATACCAGACACCGAAGTGGTTTGTAAATTCTCCAGCTAGCAGTGAACTGTAAAATCAGAAACATGCGTTGTGTGTGAGATTTCGGTTGAAAGTGTGTGGAGTTTTAGGTTGGCTTTCTGATTTCAGATTATTTTGCTTCAGTACCTTCTTGCTTTGTGCTCAGAATAATCTCCCCCTGTCGTGACACAGCGGCTTTGAACACTCAGGTGTCCCCTGACACCACCCCCAGCCCTTGTCTTGGTGTGTGACACAGCCAGATCCAGATGTTTGGGATGTATAAGTGCTTGGCAGTGTTTCAGATCTTGGAGTGAACTAAAATACTGCTTTGTGCTGCCAGGGGAAAAAATTGTTCCAAAATTTCTGATATTTTTTCCCCTTTCTGCAAAGCCRGTTTGTTAAACCAGGGCAGTTGTCCAGACTGCAAGTGTGAGTTATTTAATGTGTCAATTCTTTTTGTACATCCTAATATCATTAGTGATTTAAASTTGTAACTTTTCTAGAAAAGTGCTGTGCTCTCACTTGAGCTCGTTAGTAGGAGGTTTATGTAACTTCTTTTGATAAAATAGATATCATGATATTTAACTGTGCTTAGAAGGCAAATGTACCTCAGGAACAGGATTGAGCAGAAATAATTCCAGTGCGTTGAAAATKCTGATTTTGGTGGTGGTGGGGAACACTTTGAAGTACAGTGAAAATTGTATGAGTGAGACTATATTTTGTTGCAATCCTAAATTCTCTAATAGCATGGACTTCTCTATCACTACGGCAGGAGAATTGATCTCAGGATTTCATGGCTTTTCTTGGGAAAAAAAAGTCAAAATCTGCTTCTTGACATGAGCATGTCTTTCGGTTGTGTTACTAAAACTGTGCCCATTTCCTTCATGAAGACAGGCCAGCTGTTCAAGTTAGCTGACAAGTAGTCTGCACTTCGATAGTAGTTTAATTTCCGTCAGATTTGTTGAGAATTTATGCTCTTTCTTGATAAATACATTAATTGTGGTTTTGATGTCTTTTTTTTTCCAGAATTTACATGTTTGACAGCAGAAGTTGGCTTTCTACTGTAGTGAGAGAAAATGTAAGTAGTGAAAAAAATTAAAATTTATTTCCTAGTCCTTGAGAATTCCTATTTTTAAAAAGTGATTTATTCAGATTTTTGGCTCTTCATCTGTGCAAGCCTAAAGTACCTGTTTTCTGCTTTAGCATGTGTATKCTTCTGTCAACAGGAAGGATTTTAAAATGGCCAGGAAACCTGCTAAATAATAGATGTTAGTGCCTGCCTTCTGTTAGAGAGAGAGCTGGCAAAGCAGAGGGAGACCACAGCTGAAACTGTTTCATCTCAGTGGGGCAGGGAACTGTAATAAATAAAATGATGAGAATAGTCATTCTCTCATGAATGAAAAATTACTTCTCCRCCATGTTTGACAAAAGAAGGCCAAATTTCTTTTGAGCAAAGWGGCTCTTGTCAGAATGTTCTTTTCAATGTGTCAGTATTATTTAAACAGAACCTAAAAGTTTCAGAGTTTATATTCTGTGTAATTGTAATTATTACTAGTGTTCTTGGAGCAGTGAAATCTTCATTACCTTCCAGGCTCTAAGCTGGATTTCTGTGCAGCTCCTTAATCTGTGAGGAGCATTGTTAATTGGCCAAGTATTTGCTCAGTTAAATCTGTTAATTTTAATTACCAGATATTTACCTGTTTTTAAAAAAACAGACAGCAGGATTTATTTCCCTACCCATATCTCCCTCTGGATCCAAAGGCACCCTGAATTTTTCCTTCTMTTTTAGTTCATATAAGCAGCAGACAGAACACCTCCAATTTGTTCCCCGAGCAATTCCGTTCTCACTGTATTTTTAAATAAAAGCAAAATAAGAAATCAAGCTACACTTTTGCAAACAAAAAGAACCCTCAGCTTTTCAAAGGCAGCATGACGTCAGCTCACTGTAACTAACAGTGAGTGGTGTGTAATTCCTTTGTCATTGTGAAAATGTCCAAGCTGCTGTGCATGTTGCTAATAGGATTTCTGGTATCTGATAGATTAGCACAGCTTCATTTAATCAGATGACCTGCCCTGGGACTGTCTGGTGCCATACTGGGAGCTCCTTATTAAGGCTGTAAAGTTTGGGCTCCGTTTTTGCAAATGTTTTGCTTTTTCATCCATGTTGGAGCGATGCGTGTTAGCAGGAAAGAGGTTGAGGGAACAAATGTCAGCCAGCGTGTTCATGGGAGAAAAGAGATTTGCTAAACCTCCTTAGAAAATTACTGTGCTTGGGTAAAATATGAATTATTTAGCTTTAAACCCTCTGTGTTACCAGACTTTGCATCCACAGTGGCTTGGTGGGATTATGTTAGGCTTTGGTAGTAGTAATGTGTGCTAAAAATACCTTGTGGCAAGCAAAGTTTGACCAGCAAGGGATAGAAATTCTAAATATTTGACTTAATGATAGCTGTGATTTTACATGTGGGGTTTTTTTTTCTTTTAATCTGTAGAAATTATTCACAGGACAGAGAGAGGGAAGGAAGGAAAAAAGGAAAACTCTTTTTTTTTTCTTTAATAGGAATGGTATAAGAAAATTAAATAAGTTTTAGTTGTCATTGCTTCATTGCTATTACCAGAAAGGCATTTCAGAGAGGAATAATATTGAACAGAGAAATTTATGTTTGGATGGGTTGTATTCAGCTCTTCCCACTTATTATGTGGGCAAGCAGCAGGCTACAAATAAATGTGAAGGTATTAATGATACCTTGGTTTCAGTAACTAAACTTAATTGGATAAACAGTTTGAGCTGTAGAAAGGACACTGGAGTTGTTAAAATAAAATGAGTGAATTTAAGTTCTTCCTTGGCCTTTGAATTTTTGTGCAGAGCAGTGAGTGAGTAATTCTTATTCTTTAAAAAAGAATTAATCCACTGGGATCCTGAGTATATCTGGATTTACAGGAAGCACATGGAAGTTCTGTAAGGTTTTCTGCAGTTAAAAATGTTGTGCAAAGCTGTTGGGCACACACCTGACTCACTGGACCTACCTAACTCTCCTCTTACCCTGGAATATCMCTCATTTCACTTAGAGAAAAGCAAACTCTGAGCTGCTCCTTTGACATAAATGATAGGATAAATCCTTTTGATATAGCTGAATTGGGAAGTTTTATCATATATAGGAAAGTAAGAAATCAGTCAAAGTCAGTTGATTTTCCTGTGTGAACCAGAGGAACAAAGTGACTTTTCCAGGGGKAAGAAGAGATAAAGATTTGGGTCATGGGGAGGAGTGGGGAACACTGAACTGCCCCAAAGTGCACAGATTGTTATCCCCAGCAAGAAGGGAATTACCCACAAGGTATCCTGGTCAACAGGATTAGGGGAATTAAGCTTACACCAGAGACACTTAAGCACTTCAGCCCCTGCAAAGGTCTTGAGGGAGTTCAGGAAAGTGAATGTGTTATTCCTGAGAAGCTGCCTTCAGGGACACACTCACATATTCCAAAGAAAGTGAGGTAAGCATGAGTTTGGCTCCTACCTGTGAGGGTAATTTGGGGAAAAGGAGTGTGGAATTTGAGGAGTGACTTTTTTTTCCTGAGGTTTGCTTAATTTGGAAATGCAGTCACTTCTTTAAAAGCCCAGAAATAGAATCATCATCCACATCAATCTTRCAGATTCTTCTAGAAACCTTCTTATAAAATGGGGTTAAATGCCTTTAGAACAAGCCACGAAATAAAAATCTGTTACTTCATGATATTCAATTGTGCTTGTTTGTGATGAGCAGACTTTGTTCARTATATGATCCATGTCTGTAATAGGAATAAATCTGTATAAAAATGTCCCCTGTATCAAGAGTGAGAATAGATAAAAGCATTTTTCTCCCCATACATTCTTYTGACATTACCTGATGTCCTTGGTCTTTTAAAGATAATTTTTTTTAATACATGAGCCTAGTAAGCTGTGATTTACAGCATAGCTAAAGAGAACACGAGAGGTTGGAGCCCTTTTTTCCTCCCACAGATCTCATATTTCTACCATAAATTTAATTGTCTAAAAACTTAGTATGAAAGAAATAGAGGSATGGCCAAGCTGGCTTGCTGTTTATCCCATAAATTTTACAGTTTGCTTCAGAGAGCTCCTATATTTTAATGCCCTTGGCTGCTGTAGGGTTGTCATTTCCTGAGTGAGTGAGTTCAGTYGTGTTGGCAGGAATTAGAACTTCCTGTTGATGTTGAAACAACAAAGACTACAAAGAGAGTGTGGAAATCTGCTTTAAACAATTCCTATGGATGCTGACAGAAAAGCAGCTCAGAGTTTTGGTGTTGCTTGGAATGCATAGGAGCTAAATTGGAATTCTAGAAGTGGATCTGTCTTTGAGATAGGAACTTAGATGGATACAAAATGCTGCAGATGGGAAAAGTGAACTTTCTTAATATGACTTTTTTCCTAGGGTAAGGTTTCATCTCCTTAGTCTTCTTGTTCCATGCAATGAAGCTTTGTTTCATTTAAATGCAAGAGAATTCTCTCTCATGGTGCAGAAATTCTGCAGAAATAAATTGGTGCTATTTTAAGGAGAGCATATCTGCTCTGACTGACGTGAGATTATTCCTCCTATTGTATTTTTAAACAAAGCTGCATGCAAAGTCTTCAGTGCAGTTCCTTCTACCTGCAGCTTGAATTCTGGTGTCCTGAGTCTTTATTGCAATCTCATCAGTGAGTTGCTGTGACCTTGAGCAGAACACAAAAGTTTTGGAATTTCTTGCTCTGAAATAGGAATGATACCATCTGTAAATTCTTTGTGTGGAGTGGTCAGTATTTGCTTAGTAGGAAATAGGCTTGTATATTAACTTAGATAATGGCAGAGCTGGATAGGAAAAAGCTGAAAGATCTGAAAAATTGCAGTTTATTCTTCAAAACAGTCTTCAGAGTTTAATTTCTTTCTGACAAGAGTAGTGGATTAGTGTTCCAGCAGGTGTGTGAACAGCCCAGGAGCTGCAGACACACTCAGAACTGTAACAGAGGTCCAGCCCCACACACAGTGTTTGTGTGAGATGGAGAACAGAACATCTTGAGAAACAAAAGAGCATTCCAAAGAAAAGCAGGATAAYAAAACACTCAGGATGGGTTTTGTCTTAACTGGATTTTAGGCTGAGCTGAACAAGCAATCTTAAAAGGGCTTAGAGATGACCCTGGAAGCAGAAGAGAGAAAGAAGAGACCCAGTTTCACAATGAAATGAAAARGGCCTTGAAGTTGTGTGAGTGGAGGCTTTGGGAGAGAAGCCAACTAAAATTCCTTTTCTAAGATRCTGTGGGTTTCAGAGAAGAGGAAAAATTTGTAAATGATGCTATGACAAGACTGGCATCTGTTTCTTGAGGTTTTCAGTTTGGAATAATTACTATGGAGGGAGCTTCAACCTAAGTCTGGTTCTGGGGGATAGAAATATTTAAGGAATATTGAAATCTTAATTATTTTCAAACTTCTTTTAACAGTAATGTTTGTTCTACTGGTCTAATTTACCTTGACAGAATGTTCTCTGTTATTGTCACTGGATAAAAATATGGAAGTTATCCTCATCCTTCTCCTTGGGAAGGGCTTTAAGAGGAAAACAAAACCCACATGCTTGCAAAGATAAATAAGCTGATTAAATCTTAAYAGAATAATATGTAAAGCTGCTAGCRAAGCATTTTCTTTTATTTAATACTAAAGGGTCAATTCTGGCTAATAAAATGCTCTCMAATCACTCTATCAGTGTTAATTTATAAACTCCAGGTGCTCTGTGTAGTATTTGAAATTGGAACCAATTATCTTGTCTTGCAATAAAAGATAAAATTCATCAGCAAGTTTCTTCAGCATCTTCCATCGCTGTCAAGCTGCAGAGATTTTAAAACAAAAGCTTTAAGAACAGCTGAGTTGGAGATGTGGAATGCTAGGGAAAATGCCAGCAGTATCTTTCTGGAACAGACTTTTAAAGATTAGTTGTACCCTTAAAGGGGAAATAYCCATATGGTTTTGACGTTGGAAATCAGCCCAATGATTGAGCAACTCTATAGGCAAAAGTTGAGATTGTTTCAGTGGTTGTGATGTTTTAYATTTTATRGWGTCTCTGTCTTGCTGGCTCTATAAAATATATGTGAGTAATTTGGTGCCTGTGGATACCAAAAARCAGGGAAAACAGAGGTTTCAGGGGGAGAAATGTCTGCTGGCTGTGGGTTCTCAAACTCCTCCCTCAACCCAGCCTGCAGAACATGCCTGGGTTTACCCTGACAACATGTTCCTGTTAATCCACTCTGGTATCTCAGACATTTTAGCAGTTATCAAATAAAACCCTGAACAGCATTTGTGAGTGATGTGCTTTTATCCAGATAGCAGAACAGTATTTTTCACAACCATGATGTTGCAGAGAGTTTTTGCAGCATTCTGCAGGTGCTTGTCGGTCTAAATCTTTGTTCTTTGCTGGGAGGATTCCTCTCTCTGTTCTAAAGACCAACAGGGAAGTTCTGACTTCCACATCTAAAATTGGTGTTACCTGCTTAGTCACTCCTGGGCAACTTGAATTTATACAAAAATGAATCAAAAGCACTTTAGTGAAGAAAAAAAAAAAGGAAACAAGAGGCATGGAGGACAGAAATAAGCCTAAATTCTATTTTATTTCCTTTGGCTGGAAGCAAAGCCCATCCATTTGTGGTATCACTTTAATTCYAAGAWGATTTCAKACACATATTTTCACCTRTTTTCCAGTGTTTRWAARWMAWTSYRSAWTKWYTTWYAAATGCTGTTGGAAGTGGCTGAAAGGATTTGTAATTTCAAATTATGCCTTCTCCTAATTCTCCTGATTATCACCTGTTTTTCAGATTTCTGGTTGTTTCAGAGGTGGCAGTGGAGCTCACCTTTAGCACAGGAAAATGAGCGAGCTTGACCAGTTACGCCAGGAGGCCGAGCAACTGAAAAACCAAATCAGAGTATGTATTGTGCCTCAACACAAAAAAATGTGTCTTGAGTCTTGAGGAGGACAGAAATTATACCTTAAATGTTTCTCCAATGTCAAAGTTAATGTAAAAAGGGCAAGCACATGTGACTGCTTGAGAAAATTACTTTTTTGGTCTTTTATATTGCTTAGAAAATAATAGTTACATAAGCAATGCACAAAATTGCTGATCAAAATGAATGTTTACTGAGGTTTTTCTGAAGCAGACCATAACTATTGTTTAAAAAGTTCCTGCTTAAAATAAGGTCAGCAATGAGGTTACTCAAGGCTTTGTCTTGTTAGATCTTAAAAACCTCTGAGGTTGAAGGCTGCACAGCAGTTCCATTGCTGGAGTGTCTTTGTGCTGAAAGTCGTGTCACCTTTCTCCCAAAAGAAGCAGAAATTTCTGAGTTTCATGCAGAATGTGTTTTGACAGCAGGCAGTGGATTATGTTAATGCTGCTGTTAGTTAGGATGGGTTCTCTCTGGGTGACAAGCACAAATGTTTTCTGAACCTTGGCTTTAGGGGGCTTAATCAAAACTTGACAAAACAGAGAAAGAAATGCACAGAACTTCATCCAGTATTTCTGATTTCCTTCTCTTGCAGGATGCTAGGAAAGCATGTGCAGATGCCACCCTGGCTCAGGTAAGAATTTGGGAATTTAACAGGAATTAAGAAAATTTGTCTCTTTTACAAAAAGAAAATGCTATGTAAGAGGTGAATGCAAGTGAATCTGGTTTTGCCTCCTGTAGCAATTTTTTTTTTTTTTATTTTGCCTTTGGGTGTTTTCTTCCAGAAATAAGTATGTTTGTCCAGTTACTGAGAGCAGTGGCCTTGAGCAGTGGTTTCTTTGAGTGACTCAGGGCACATTTCTGCTGCTTAATGGAAAATAATGCTCTGCTCTGGAGCTGGGAGCAATAGTGTTGTTACCCTGATAATCAGAACCATAAGGCCTGCTGAGGTTAAACTACTTCAGTGTCTGCCACATTTATCTGTGCAGGAGGAGAAAACCCAGATCAAAGGTCTGAAATCCTAGAAGTCTAAGAAGATATGACCTAAACAAAACAATTTCTGGGAGTGTTTATAAATGCAATAGGCTGCTTTCTTCGTGTGATAAAGATGTGCTGCTTAAAATTACATAACTTTGGAATGGGCAATTAAAAAAAGATCAGTCAATATTGAGAATGTGGGACTTTGGGCTGCGTTGGAACTTTGTATGAAATGGTAATTGTGGAACAGTGAAGGGGAAAAGTCAGTGTGTGACATTTTGGTGTTTCAGATCACAGCCAATATCGACCCAGTGGGGAGAATCCAGATGCGCACTAGGAGAACACTGCGGGGACACCTGGCCAAAATTTATGCAATGCACTGGGGGACTGATTCCAGGTGGGTACAGAACTGGGCCACGGGGTTCACTGCTCTTCAGGAAATGAGTGCACAGTTCTTGGGAGCACAGGGACTCATGAATTCTAAGAGAACTTGGACAACCAAGAGAATTCAGAAGCAATGAGTGCTCCAATTTTCCTCCATRTTTTTGTAATCCAAATCTATTTTMATGCTAAATCCAAATTACATTTATTTAATGCCAAAATCCCAGTCCTTGTCTACTTGCCTGAAAAATACTGTGATGGTACCACATGAATTCTGAGGAACTGTGTAAATACCATATTTTTTCCTTCAATGCTTCCTGTTAACCACTGATTCATTTAAAGAGAAACTACATGACACTGGTGTCAGCTTCTTCCATTTTCTTTCCTTCACAATTCATCACAAAGATGTTCTTCCCTGTCTGCCCACAATRATCATGTTTCCCTCCTGTTTCCTCTTTAGGCTTCTAGTTAGTGCCTCCCAGGATGGCAAACTTATCATTTGGGACAGCTATACTACAAACAAGGTAAGGCCAACTTATGATGACTGTCTAATTCATTTGTGAATGCAGAAGAAGCAAATTTTCCTAGTCCTATATCTAAATTTTGAATTCCCCAAAACAATCAAGTTGTATGTGAAGAACACAGCAGTGTGTTCAGTGTGTGAAAATGTGCGCCACAAGTGGAAAATAAGGAAAGACTTAATTCTGAAGAACGTTTTGATTTGTTTTGATACTGCAGCTAAAGTGATTAACAGAGGGCAGGCAGTAATGAGCACGTTGCACCAGAAGGGTCAAAGATTTAGGCACAGCCATAGGAATTTGTTGCCTGYGGTGACGTCCTGAAAGACCTTCCATGTTCTAATGAGTCATCACTTCGTGGCTGCAATCACACCAGGCAGTTCAGGACTACTTTTGCTTTCATTTAACAGTGATTGGTATTTGCTGATTCTGGCCACTGTTACAGGCCTGGCAGCAATTCCCTTGTAGCCCTTTTTAGTTACATTGACAGAGCTGCTGCTGGTTTTATTTCAGATAAATTTTCCTAACTTAGCTCATCATRGCATTAAAACCAATGTTACCTGTGCACTGGAGCAAATGGCATAACTTAATATAAAATCACCTGCAGATTAAAAAAACCCTTCTCCTTTTTACCTTCATCCTCTCCTTTGACCCCAGCCTGCAGGTAAATGTCAGATAAATTACTGTGACTGCTTAAAGATGGTAAAATCATTACTGCATGCCATGATTTTTATATTAGCATCTTCAATTCTTACATCAATGCTAATTAATCCATGCAATATTCTTTTGRCAGTTCCAGAAAACACTGGAAGTATTGACACAGTGTTGTCATCAATTTGATCTTCACCTAATGATAGAATAAAATAGCTCAAAGTGAATATTCCAAATAGTTCTTTGGTAGAAGAGTTCCAGAAATGAGCTGGGTGTGGTTTTAGGACAGGGTTGTGGTTTTTTAACTGCTGATTGCTGTAGGATCACTGATTACTGTCTGTTCCTCTGCTTTTAATGAAATCTTTATTTAAGGAATTCAGGAAGATTGTTAATGTTGCATGAAATATCACCATTTCTCTAAGGGCAYCAGCCATTTCCTAAAGACTTTATGAACAAATTTGAGGGATGAATGCAACGAGTTAACAACACAGAGCAGGTTTATCTTCTATAATTATCTAAAAAAAGTTCTTTGAGCAGAGAATGACAAGGAAACATGGGGTAGTTATTTAAATATGAAGCTTGATTGCTTGCAGTGGGTTTCCAAAGAAGGATTTAAATGGCAGTGGAAGCAGCGATTTCCTTACTTGTTCATTCACAGCATCTAAGCCTGGAATTGGCAGTTTTGCTGACTGTGCTTGGAAGTCAATATTTTCCTGAACCTATAATAAACCAATAGTAATCAGAGCACTGAAATGAAATCATTCACTTTTTACCAAAATCGCTGATGAAACTGGATTCAGGAAAAGCAAATCTGATGTTTTATTACGTCATTACTTGTTCTGACAAGCAAGTTACCCTCAAAATAGTTCAATACTCAAAACAGCTGTTTTCTTCTTGCCTCTCTGCCAAAAAAATGATGTTTGTCTTGAGAGACAGGTGAAAAACTTCCTGCTGGTGCATCACTGAGCCCATTTTTGCAGCTGAAGTCCGTTCCTGTCTCTGTTTTAGGTGCATGCGATTCCCCTGCGCTCCTCCTGGGTCATGACTTGTGCATATGCTCCTTCTGGGAACTACGTGGCTTGTGGTGGGCTTGACAACATCTGCTCCATTTATAACTTGAAAACTCGTGAAGGGAATGTCCGTGTCAGCCGTGAGCTCGCTGGGCACACAGGTGAGGGCCTGCTCAGATGTTCCTCAGAACACAGTGAAGACTTAAAAAAAACATTTAAATATCATTTCCTAATTAGGAAAATACACTTCTTTTCTTAGGTAGGACCTTTGCTTGTTTTAAATGTTTTAAAGCATTTTTAAACAGTTGTTCTGCTGCAGAATTGAGCAAAAGGTGTAGCTGTAAGTTAATGTTTGCAGTTTTTCATATTTTGCTGTCGTTTGAATTCTGTGCTTTGTGAAATGGAGGTGGTTGGCAGGCAGGCTGGGTTTGTAGTCAGAGCAGTTCCATTGATGGTTTGGCCGATGGGATTTCAGGAAAAAAAGATACTTCAGAGCATTTAGATGAAATTCTTTGATGCCACTGTTGGGAAACATCCAATATCCATGCTCAGGTCTTTGTGCTGTCCAGGAATGTTTATTTTTCCTCAATGGTTGTCTCCTACAGTTGAGRTCATCAGCATTTGTTGCTGCTGGACTCAGTGACACCAAAATCCACTTTCTAAGGAAACACTTGTGCTTCTGCCCAGCTTGGCCAGTGGATTCCCCACTTTAGTCCCCCTTCCTCTGGCTGGTTGGGGTGGTCTGTAAAGAGCCATCTCATCCAAATCACTGCAGATTCCTCTACAAAAATCATCTGTTGCATTTTAGACTTCAGTGGTTCTTGCTGCAGCTTCAGGAGAGGGGAAGCAGTTTCTAACCAAAGCAGAATTGCCTTGTGAAGGGGAATCTCTGGCCTTAATTGTGCACTTTTCCCTCTGTTTCCAGGCTACTTGTCCTGCTGTCGTTTCCTGGATGATAATCAGATCGTCACCAGCTCTGGCGACACCACTTGGTAAGTTGGGGACACTGGGACAGCACTGGCAGGAAGGGCTTTCCAAACCCATTCTCTGGGACTGAAGGAAACTTTTTTCTTTATAAACCTTATCATCACCACAAAACTGGGGGGATTTCTGCTCATGTGTCASTTTTTGCTGATAATTTCTTCCTTCACATTCTGAAGAGTCTGACCTAATTCTGTGTTAAGATGTTCTGAGATTTTTTTTTTTCTCAATGTAACTATTTGGCTTTCAGAAATAACTGTATTAGATTAATGATTTTTTTCAAAACTCTTTTTGTATTCAGTATTTATTACTTAAAAAGTCATGTTTGGATATTTCTAACACAGAATGTAATAAATGTTGTTATTCAGAAGAGCTCCTAGAAAATATTCTACAGTGACAATAGCTGGGTTTTTTGAGGAGAATGTAGGTGTATGTCTTCATAAATACTGGCTTCTGAACTAAAAAAGACCTCCATCTTTTTTTCATGGATTTTTTTATTATATCTACTTCTTAAAAGCATCGCAGTTCTCCCAAGCAGCATCACTTAGAGCAAAGGTGGTCTAATAAATACCTCACCTACACAATGTCAGTCTATTTGAATGCCTGTTTATTATTAATCCACTGATTCTGAGTTGCTATTGAATATATATATATGAGATTAAAACCAAAAATGGTTCTGAATAGGTGCTGGTGTTTAGGAAAACCAAAACATGGTGATAAAACAATAAGAGAGGGCTTGTAAAAATGATGCTTTTTGTAAGAGAATGAAGCTGCTTCAGGAATTTCTGTAGTAATTCTACAACTGTCCTTACAATTGTCCTTGATATCACCTCAGCTCAACCAAGCTTCAAAGGCCTTTATCAAAGTCCAGGCATCTCGTTTGCCTGGTTTAAGTCTGCTGCTGATGGGGCTGAGAAATTACAGAAATTAGGAATCCTGACTTCCCAAAGTGTTCAGGCCTYTTCTTAAGGAGGTGCTAGTGTTCTGCCACCGTTTTACACTCTTAATTAGCACTGTAGTAGCGATTTGGCTGACTTGCAACTTTGAGATCAGACATAATTCACAAAGTTACTCATCCTCTGTGAGTTTAGAAAAATGAGAAATGCTGGCTCAGCTTTYGCTGTAGCCTTAACCACTGCTGCTTCAAATGAAGATGTAGCAGTACTGGGTAACAGCCATATCAGAAGAATTTGGGGTATGAACAGCCCTGAGTGTCAGTCAGCAGTTTTTGCCCTTTTTCARCTTAAAATCCCCCAATGTTTTAAAATTGAAGATGGCTTTTATGTATAATTACAATTGAACCAAAACCGTTTATTTCTATTGTCATTATCTTGYCAATACTTTCTGGAGTTTTATTTCAATAATGATACAAAGACCTTATAAAGGAACACAAACYGTTGATTTTTGCCTCTTCCAGTGCTCTCTGGGACATAGAAACTGGTCAGCAGACAACCACATTTACTGGGCACACTGGAGACGTGATGAGTTTGTCCCTTGCTCCCGATGCCCGGTGTTTTGTTTCTGGTGCCTGCGATGCCTCTGCCAAACTGTGGGATGTCAGAGAAGGAATGTGCCGGCAAACCTTCACCGGCCACGAGTCGGACATCAATGCCATCTGTGTACGTAGCTGCTTCATTTAACATTTTCTATTTCTCTGCTCTTTAGCATGATAAAGCATTTCCAGTTTTTTGGTTTTTTTTTTTTTAATAATAGTTTGTGGAGCTGAGGGAATTACCTGAAACTCGTGGTGATGAAATGGGGTGTTGGTTCATGAATTTCTTCCAGTGTGGAGTTGTGCATCCTCTTCTTTTGCTGCTTTCTGCTGTGATGCAGAGGAACCAAACCTGAAATTATGTTTTTTTTCCTCCCTCCCTAAAGTTCTTCCCCAACGGCAACGCCTTTGCCACGGGCTCGGACGATGCCACGTGCCGGCTCTTTGACCTGAGGGCTGACCAGGAGCTGATGGTTTATTCCCACGACAACATCATCTGTGGCATCACCTCTGTAGCATTTTCCAAGAGTGGCCGCCTGCTCCTAGCTGGGTATGATGACTTCAACTGCAACGTGTGGGACACGCTGAAAGCTGATAGAGCAGGTAAATGGTTTTGGGTTTGAATCTTGGAAACTTTAATAATTAATGTTTTTGATAAAAAAATATTGAATATTGGGCATTTGATTGGAGTCCCCACCCCTGGGGGTTTCCAGCTCTGGGCTGGGGTTGGACTCAGTGGCCTTTTCCAGCCTCTGATTCTGTGAATTCTGTGAATTTTGTGTGAATTGAGTCTCATGCACAGATCTGTCAGCACTCACTGTCTCAACTTCCGAGCTCTGTGAAAAGCTCTTTAGGCTGCCCAGTGATGTTACAAATCCATTGGAATCCTGCTCAAGGATGGATGCTTGGGAACAGGAAGATTGCCATTAAAAACAAGGGCTTGGGGTGGAGGGATATTCTTTTTTAGACTTTATGGCTTTGTTTATGCATTAACTATTCAAAGCAATTCAACATTAATGTAGCTATTTATACACAAGAATTTTTTTCCTGGTATTTGTAGCRGTAGTTGTAGAGACAACCAGCAAAACAACAGAGACTGTGGAGTTTTATCTTTTGAGGAAACAAAAATGCAATTCATGATCCAGAGATGAAAATTATTTAACTTCAGTTCTTTAAAAATGAAAACTTTTGTTGGAGAAAAGGTATAAATTAGGCCACAAATGTTTTATTATTCTCATCAGAACAGGAGATGGGAACAAATATTCTGCATATTGAAATCTCCCAATAGTTCAGATTGCTGGGAGATTTGGCACCTCTCACAATAAACACTTCTGTATTTTCTGATCTTGGTACTTCTGTATTAAACACCTTTGTGGTTCTGTGTTCAGTACAAGTATTGAAGAGTTCTTGGTGCTGATTTTGTTTTGCCAGATTGCAGCACTTGGTGGTAGAATGAGGAGAGTTCTGTGAGCMCTCTAATTCATGTAGAAAGATTAATTTCAAGTCCATCAAGAATATCTTGGCTCAGTGCTCTGGACTGGAAAGAGTTTGAACATAATTAGGTTTTCTTTTTACCTCCTTGAAACTGTTTAAATTAAAGGGGATAGAGGAAAATGTTGTCTCCCTTAATTTTTCTGTTTAGTGTCTCAATTCTTTTTTTTAATGGTGCTGTAATTGAATTGTATTAGATCTCCATATTGACAACTAGATTGTGTGGAGGAGTCTGTCTTGTGAATGTAGTAAGAGAAAATTGGATGAAAAATGCTTTAGAGTTCATACCACAATTCAGTTTAAATTCTGGTTTTCAARCAGAACTTTTTACAAATGTAAAAATTCTGTAAAATTAGCTGATCTTTATCACTGTGGTGAGGAACAAAAGCTGTGCAGTGCATGGTCATAGTGCATCTATTGCTGTGACATTGTCAGAATCTTCAGGGCTGTCACCTCCCAGCTTAGGAGAGGTTGTAATTAAGGAGAATGACCAGTAAAGGTCATAATTAAGGGGAATATAGAAAGAAAATTTTGGAATAATGCATTTACAGAATTAATGTGAATTGTGAATCTACCTTGTGAACTGACCCATATCTGAGTCTGTGCTTATAAAGCATTTAAAAATTCCAGCCATGTCCATCCAGAATTTTTGGCTGTATAGTCTGGCTAATCCAAACTTGCTGTTACTTGGACTGAGACAGGAAATCATCATAAAAATGCAATTTCTTTGTTGTATTTCCAATGTCCAGGTGTCCTTGCTGGTCACGATAACCGTGTCAGTTGCTTAGGAGTGACTGATGATGGCATGGCAGTGGCAACAGGGTCATGGGACAGCTTCCTCAAGATCTGGAACTGAAGTAGGTAAGTACCCACCTCATTAAGGCTGCTTTGGGGGCCCAAAATGCTTTTTATTTTCCCAGCAGTGCTGGGCTTTTCATTAAATTGGGAAAGTCACTGAGTGAAAAATCCAAACAGTTGGGTGTTTTAGAAGACCATCAGTTTTATGTGCTGCCATTCTTCTGGTGGCTGTTTTTGACAGTGGTTTTTGAGTAAACAAATGTCACTGGGAAAGGGTGGGATAACAATGGATGTRGCAGTGGTGGGAGAGCAGAGCTCACCACTTGTTTACAGTTCATCAAAGTCCAGCTCTCACCCAATGTTTCTGTTTGTGTGCCAGAAGAGCAGCGGACTCCACGACTGGAAGAAGTTTCCAACGGTTGAAAAATTAAAAAACGATAGCATATCCAATCCAACCATACTAACTCGGACCCCCATCCTCCCCAACTTCAAAGGGCAAGATCTTTTCCGTCTCCTGTTGCTGAAATGAAGAGCACAATTACCTTTCCAAGAAGAATTTCTGTGTTGTAAGCAAAATGAAATTGTGCATTCCTTTTGGGACCATTTTTTTTTGTCTTGAGAATTTAAAAAAAAAAGAAAAAAAATGAAACACTATCATAAAAGCATGACCAGAAAATAAACTTGAGCATAATTGTGAAACAGTTAGCTTTCACTGTAGTTTCCAAGTTGAAGTTAAGGACTTTATCTCACACACTTGCAAATTTTAAAGTCATGTTTGTAGCAGGATTTTTTTCAAGTTTCCTTTTTAAATACATTTCCTTCTGTATTTAATTGAGCAAAACAAGGGAGTCCTAGCCCAGAGCACCTGGGGGTTGTTAACGCTGTAAATTTAGTCCCTAATTTTTTTTATTTTTATTTTCTAGTATCACAGATAATTGTTGCACAAAACTTGGCATATATAGGATAATGTTAAGCAGTAAGGTAACCAAGCACATGCTGTAAAAGGTAATGAATGCTTGTTTAAAGAATCCTTTCACCTTTTATGGATAACAAATGCAATCCTTGGTCCCTCCTGCCCCCCCTTTTTTCACCACACTGATTTTTTTAATCTGTTTTGGTTTTGTCCACTTGGAAGGGCAGTTTATATATCCTAACACTATCCTATAAAGTCTCAACAACCAGGAATCTCTGTTTTCAAAAGAGACCTATCCTACACTTGGGTATTGAGTCAATTCTTTGTGTATGAAATGATGTACAAATCAATGTTTTGAAAATAATGATCTTGAACTTTCTAAGTTAAACAGAAAAAAAAAAAACCTTTTTTGATTGTTTGCCATATTGGGTGGGTTTACTCTTAGAATCGCATGCTGTAGAAATGCTAAAAAGTGCATATTGGACTAAGTCCTTAGATGTTTTTTCTTTGAAGAAATAACCTGTTTAAAAACTGTAACCATTGTCGCTGTATTCATTTATTGTTGCTACTCTGTGCATAAATCTATGAAGAACTCCAGTACAAAGCTATGCACGTTTTGGAGTAGCGTGATAAGTCACTTCTTTTTTTTTTTTTTTTTTTTTTTTTTTTTTTTTTTTAATTGAAAAAAGAAACAGCCTGTTCAAACAATCGCTGTCAAAGATTCTGGGGTGTGGGAGGAGGGAACCTAGACCATCTTCTTTATAAATCAGTTCCTCACAGCCAGTTCCTCTTGCAGGATGAGTCCTTTGCATCTGATCAGAGTCATTTTTGTAATGAGCAGGTTTTCCTGGCTTTCTTTTCAAATAAAATGTTAAAAGCAGCAGTGTTTGGACAGCAGATTGTTCTGTTAAACTTTTCCTATCTTCTCACTGTATCCAGAAATGCTCCTTCCTAGCAGCAGTAGTAGCTTTTCTCCATTTTGTTTTTTCTGCAACATTCTGTACAAAAATGTGCTGTAATTGTGCGTTAGGCCTGGATTTGGCATAAAAGATGAGTTCCCTCTTACTCTCTTTCATGAAACTACTCTGTAGAGCTTTCTCCACGCCCTGTATCCCTCTTCACCTTTTGTATTTAATTTTAAAGTCAGTGTACTTCAAGAAAGCTGGATGCAAGATAGATACTATATTAAAATGTAATGTTATTTAAGATGTAATAAAGCAGTTTGACATGAGTTTGGACTGATCTGTTTTGCAGCTTCTTGTTCAACGGGCAGAAAACATCAGGCAGGATTGGAGTTGTGAAAAAAACACACAAGAGGAAAGAATGCTGTCCCCAGACTAATGGTTTGGTGGTTTAAATTAATTTAATTAATTAAATTGTTAATTAATTAACCAGATTAATGGTTAATTCACAGGGAGAATATGCACTTAAATCCAAATACATGGAGTCAATACACTTCATGTGGTGCACATCACAAAAATGCTTTGTGCAAGAAGAGTGGAACACCTGAAGTARGAAATCAAAGCCAAACACTTCAGTAATTTTTTTAAACTTTTACATCTTTTAATAGGGAAAGAATTGAGTGGAACATCTTGGCGTTGCTGCCACGTGAGGATCTGGCCACACCAGCTCTGTTGGCACTGTTAGATTGACAGGGTAAGAAATCATTTCCATGCTCAGTAACAACACAATCTCCCCAARGCACAGTTTCATCTTTAAAAAAAAAATTGAATTGTTTTATACCCAGAGAAGCAGATTCCTGAAATGAAGTGTTGAAAAGCAGTCAGTTCAACCACTTGGTCTTGGTTGACTTGTTTTGTGTTTTTAGTGGGTAAAGTCCCATCTCTTGTTCTGACCTAAACAAAAGTGGATTTTCCCTCATTTCACATCAACCAAGAGAAATTCCAATGCCATGGCTTGATCTCATACCAAACATGGAAATTGTCAGCCTCAATGGAGAGGTTTTTAAAAGCTGKGAGTATGGAAAATATGATGGTGACATTGCTTAACCAGCAGCCATTAACTAACTGTGAGCACTGGGGTTTTGGACTGCACAGGACTGGTGAGTAGCTCATGGCTGCAAATGCTTCAGATGGGAATTCAGATTTAGTGGTTTCCAATTCCAAATGGTATAGCAGGGTTTTTTTTCCACTCATGGAATATTTTTATTCCAGCAGATGTTTCATATGTGACTGTCCAGTCTGTAATAAATTCAGTGTTTTACCTTCCTTAATCTCAATTCATGTGTTAAATCTGTGTCCTGCCTGTGCTGGCAATAAAATTCCAGACTTCTTGTGTCAAGAGGCTGATGKGCAGCCTTTGTGATTTATTTGAAATGCAAACAGTTGCAGTTACCTCTTGTTACTCTTACTTTTGTGTTAGAAACCAAATTTTGTTCGATTTAAACATCTCTCAATCTTTGTGTGCTTGGTTATTCCAAGAGCTGCAACTCTTGAAAAATGAGTGTGCAAAGGGAGCAGCACTGAATTCTTGACTGACTCAGGGCCAAAACTCAGAGTTTTGAATGCTTTTAATTTTAGGATGTACCCAAATCAAAATGCTTTCTGTAATTTTACCTACAAGCTTTTCCTGGAGGCAGTGAAAAGATTCTGACTCCGGAGATAGTTGTGGGATGTGGTTCCAAAAAGAGCAGCTTCCCCCAGCTGCTGATGAATTCCTGGTTCAAATTCCATGACCTGAGAACGCAAATCTGTGAGAATGGGATTGGAATCTTAGAGTTTCAGGGAAGGAGTGGGAGATGAGAGAACAGATTTCTCAATCCCAGGATCTGCAGTTTGAGACCCTTACTGTTTTCTGTGCYACTCATGGCCTTTAATTTCTTAGTGAATTAAATAAAAGATGTGRAAAAAAAAAATTGAGTTGGGCATTCTACCTTTTGACCATGAAGTCCCCTGGAGTGTTTTAAATCAGCTGTGAAACACACTTTAAATGACTGATTGAATCATGCCCCATAGGAGCTAAAAATAGAATAATCTGGTTTCTGGGAAGTGGCAGAGTAAATAAAGAAAAATAAAATCTGTCACCCGCAGTGAGTTTGGTGTGACTTGGTCTGAAGCAAGTGAGGATCCTGTGTGGTTTTATGATTAACRCCTTTTAGTGTAGGTGTAACCATGAATTCACATTGGAGGGGAAGGAAGAAAAGAAGTGACTGATGAACAAGTTYTAACAGCAGCTGGCTATTTTTGTATTGGGATGTTCTCTTTTTTCTTCATCTGATATTTGAAAATCTGCCTCTGCTTTAACYATCAGACTACTCAAGAATCTGAGCTACCCAATAATGCTTTTTTTTGCATTGGGATATTTGTGTAATATTTGAAAATCTGCCTCTGCTTTGAACATTGGGCTACCCAGTAATCTGAGTTACTCMATAATGCTATTTTTGCATTGGAGTATTTTCTTTTTCTTCATCCAACATTTGAAAATTTGCCTCTGCTTTAAACATCGGGCTTCTCAATAATCTGAGCTACTCAATAATGCTAATTTTGCATTAGGATGTTCTCATTTTCTTCATCCAACATTTGAAAATCTGCCTCTGCTTTAACCATCAGGCTGCCCAATAATCTGAGCTGTTTTTTGATGTCGCATTCCAACGTGTAAGAATTCTCCTGCAGTACATGAAAAGTTGGATTTTTTTTCTGTCTCAGGGCTGTGTGAGGAAGTTTGGAAACATTAAACCCTAAATTTCAGTTTCCTTCTTGCCTGGTTCATCCCTGTCCCCCCTGCCTTGTCACAATTCCCAGCGATGGCAGCAGCCATCTGCTGTCCTGCACGGCAGCTGCCAGATGGGCTTTGTCCTTGATTTAAACATCACTGCTYTGCTCCACTGAACCTGATCAGTTCAAAAACTATTCCTGCTCTATAAAAATAATTAGAAAAATGGCATAAAGAATTATATAAAAAAATATTCCTCTGTTCTAAGCGCTCCTGGGTGCTGTTTCCTTGGTTCAGCTCTGTGAAAAGCCCTGAGGGTGTTGAGCCCGACCTGCCTGGAGCCAGTTCCAGCCCTGCCTGCCCGGGTTAAAGCTTCACTCCAGGAATTGCTGCTGGGACAATCTGCAGTTCCCATTTCCTGGCAGGAGATGAACATGACTGGCACATTCCTGGCCTGGCCACAGGGCCACAGTTGGAGCTGGGCTTTGCCTGCTCAGTCTGGAACCTCTTAGTGCAGGCGAGGGAGGAATTTCCTCCTCTAAAGGAGTTAAATCAACTCGGTGGAAGCAGGAAAGCTTCAAATATTGATCAATTGTGGGCTCCCAGATCAGGAGTTGATGTTTCCTTTTGATAATCTGGGCCTGTTCGCAGTAAGTTCATTAAAGGAAAGCCAGGCTGAATCATTCTGAGGCTGTCTGCTCAGCTTTTTCTTCTAATGTCAATACTAAAGAGTCTCCAATGAGTTTTTTTAAATAAGGGATAGTAAAATTTGTTAAATTATCCAGTGTTTCACTTAACTGCGATAAGCAAGCCATAGAAATGTGAATAAAAACATTGAACTTCTCATTGTTCAGAGAGCTGACTGCTCAAAACTCACCCTTCAGGAATACAGCCCTGCACAATGCTCATTCAAGTAATTCCTGGCTTAACCCAAGCCAATTTTGTCATAAAATAGAACAAAGAGAGTCTTCCTCCTTTAATTATTCATAAGCCATTTGCTGTGGCTGAGTGCTGTGAGATGTGATTGACCCTGAGAGGGAATCGGCTGGGGAGCTGGAAGTGCCAAATGAAAAGTTTATTTGATGTAACAGATTTTAAAATGGCAAAATAGATAAGGGAGGGGAAAGTCTGTTAAAAAGGGTGAATAAAAAAAAGAAAAAAAAATGGGAAAACGCTGAGTTCCCAGGGATTTGTCTGAAAGCACAAACAGTGCAGCTCCATCTGGTGGTACAAACGCCATGAAATGGGTGGTCAGTACAGGGAAAATGTGTGTGACAAAGCAGCCTGTGCAGAATTTGGCTGCAATTCGTGTTCCTGCACATGGAACCCCTCCTTCCTGCGTCTCCAGGGCCCATTGAAYGTGTTCGGGTTTTTCCATAAGGCCTTACAAAAAAAACAAATTCTCCCCGATGTTTACTTTTAGAGGGATTTTATGTAAAATCCCAGTGGTTTATGTAAAAAAACCTCARATGGTGAAGATGGAGAGGTTAAAAATGAGCCAGAGTTAACTGGAGCAGGGTCTCTGGGACAACTTTAAATCCAAGTCTTATTTAGAAAGGATTCCCTTCTCTCCCCCAGTATTTCTGAACTCCCTCTCAACCTTTTTGTCACAGCCCTGATCAAAATCCCTGCTCTTTACAGTCTTCTTCCTCTGCTTGAGGTAGGAATGGGGAGTTGGAGTCGCTAATGAAAGTATTTTAATTGGCAGTATTCACTAATGAAGRTATTTTGATTGGCAKGGTRCTCGTGCTGATCTCAGCTTGGTGCYCTGTGCTGGCCATGGCAGGAAAGTCCCTCTGCAGCAGGAATTGGGATTTTGCTGTTGCACCTGACAGAACCATCACACCCATCCCAAACCCCTGCTCATAAAAGCAAACCAATTT
>NW_026624204.1:63991-71026 GCF_030028575.1 Malurus melanocephalus
TTTTCTCTTTTGCAAAATCAGGATTGATGTTGAGCGAGGAGCAGCAGCAGCAGCAGCTCCTTTCCTTCCCTGGCAGGGTGAGTCATGCTGGAATAACACGTAACTGCATCTATTTATCTCCACTTCCATTGATTTTTCAGCAGAGTTCCTTATCTTTGCTTTATTGATTTCCTTTCTGGGATATTCTCAGCAAAACTGAAACAAGGTCCAAAGGGAATAATCAGCTCCTGCTCAATCCCATGGGAAGAAGGAGACAGTGTTKAGAGTGAATGGGAGACAACATCTGACATTTCAACTTACTCAAGCTTTATAAACTCAGAGTTCTTTTGTTCTGTGGAGTTATTTTGTTCTGTGTTCTTTTGCACACAGAAAGTGCTCAGAATTCCCTGTTGGTACCCCAGGGGCTTTCACTTCACCTTGGGAAGCCAAAGTTCATCCCACCTTCTGCCAATAGAAAAATCAAAATGAATGACTGGATGGTATTAGCTGAAGGCCACCCCTCTCCTGGAATCACTGAAAATCCAACCTCACTGATTCGTGTTTTTCTCTTGTTTAAGAATTTAACAATTCCACCCTGAAAGCAACAACAAGCAGGGCAGGGGAGGAGTTGTGAGAAATTGAGCTCCTCTTAAGAGCACCAGTTCCACCTTCCCTCTGGCCCCTGCAGGTTTTTCAGAACCCAGGAGCTGTTTAAGAATTGTTTAACTGATAAAATAAAACTGCTGCTCCTTGCCTGGTGGGRATGTGAGCCTTGAATGAACAATGAGCATTGAAGGAGTGATGGACACCAGTTTGCACTAATGAGAGATCTGGGAGCTTTGCCAAGGATGACTGCATCACTTAATTGAACAATTCCATATTTCATCTGCCTCTTGCATCAGACACGTGTTTAACCCACTGCATTCTGAAATCTTGGCAAATCCTGTCCCAGGTGACAGAATCACCCAGGGAATGAGCTCTGAATAAACTGAAGGAAATCCAAAGAGCCAAAATCCAAAATCCAAGAGCTCCCAGCTTGGAGAAAAATGCCTGAGATTCATTGGCCAGGCTGGTGTCTGTCAGGGCAGCTCTAAAAAGTGAATCCAAATTTAAATTTGAATTTGAGCTGTTCAATCTCCCTTCTCCCATGGCTTATTTCGATCAAGTGATAGCATCAGCCATGGGGGCAGGAAATGGAGCAATTCCAGATACACCTCAAAGAGCAGCTTATCAGAACTGAAGGTTAAACTTTCATAGGCAGAAGGATCATTCCTGTTCTTTGAAGCCTGTCACTGCTCCATCCACCACCAGGAACTTCACCAGAAATACCAGACAGGAGCCAGGCAGCCTCTGATCCTCGGGATTTCCTCACCGAGTTGTAAAGCTGGAATTAGCAGGGCTAATTTCTTATTCTTCACCAAAAAATAAATCCAAACTCTGGGGGTTGTTCTGTGGCGTGTCAGGTGCGTTCACCTTTAGAGTCCAAATTATTCTGTCAGGTCTTGATGCTTGAACCAGCCCCATCAATTCAAATCTGGTGCATAGAAATATCAAAAAATACAAATATAAAAGATACAAATATAAATAAATAGAGAACAACACCCTAAAGTTTATCAGAAGCTTTTCAGCTGCGACATTTTTACTCGCAGATAACAGAGCAGCTCATCGATAATCGATCAATAACTGCTCTATTCCCTTCCTTTGGCAAGGTATCTTCCCATGAGGAGCCAGAAAACCGCACCAAATCTGCCGTGGTGCTGGAAAATTGGATTAAATTCGCTTTTTTTTTCCTGGAGAACGAAAGAGAAGCGCGATGTGGCTTCTGCTGCCACCTGGTGCTGGCGCCCAGTTTGGCCGGGGAACTGGTCCCAGTGATCCACAACGCAAATAAAAGGGTTTTTCTCCATGTCTAGGCTTGGCTCGAGGGTATCTGAGACACTAAAATATAGGAGAAATGATKAATGTATAAATATAAATAATATAGGAATGTATGGAATATACGGCGCTGGTTCTGTTGCAGAATTGTCACCGAAAATCGGGAAGGAAATAAAAACCCTCTAAAAATTAAGAATAGAAAACAAAAAAAAACCCTCTAAAAATTAAAAATAGAAACTAAAAACCCTCTAAAAATAAAAATAGAAAATAAAAACCCACTGTATTTGAAGTGACAGAGAATCAGGCATTACTTTATTTTCTGACCAGGATGTGCCAAGGAAAGTATTCGAAACACACACAGCTTTCACAAGATTTTCCCTCAAACTTTATCCAGTCCAAACACACAGGGGTGGATTGTTTCAAAGTCCATCAGTTTAGAGTTGAGCAGCTCCAGGATTCCCTTTTCTGAAGGGAATTGTCTGGGAAAAACAAAACAGCAAAAAATCACAGCAGTGGTGGGAGCAACCTTTCTGAACTCAGGGGAAAGGTTCACCTTTGGTGCTTGAAAACCTTCTGAGCTCCCTGAGACCCTTCTGAGCTCAATGAAAACCTTCTGAGCTAAAGGAGAACTTTCTGAGCTCCCTGAGACCCTTCTGAACTCATTGAGACCCTTCTGAACTCATTGAGACCCTTCTGAGCTCACTGAGAACCTTCAGAGCTCACTGAGAACCTTCTGAACTCACTGAGACCCTTCTGAGCTAAAGGAGAACTTTCTGAGCTCAGTAAGAACCTTCTGAGCTCATGAAAACCTTCTGAGCTCAGTGAAAACCTTCTGAGCTCAGTGAGACCCTTTGGAGCTAAAGGAGAACTTTCTGAGCTCACTGAGAACCTTCTGAGCTCATGAAAACCTTCTGGGATCAATTAAAACCTTCTGAGCTCAATGAAAACCTTCTGAACTCAGTGAAAACCTTCCGAGCTCACTGAGAACCTTCTGCACTCACTGAGAACCTTCTGAGATCAATTAAAACCTGAGCTCAATTAAAACTTTCTGAGCTCAGTGAAAACCTGAGCCCAATGAGAATGTTCTGAGCTCACTGAGAACCTTCTGAGCTCAGTTAGAACTTTCTGAGCTCTATGAAAATCTTCTGAGCTCAATGAGAATGTTCTGAGCTCAATGAGAACCTTCTGAATTCAATGAAAATCTTCTGAGCTCAATGAAAACCTTCTGAGCTCACTGTGAATCTTCTGAATTCAATAAAAACCTTCTGAGCTCAGTGAGAACCTTCTGAATTCAATAAAAACCTGAGCTCACTCAGAACCTTCTGAGCTCTATGAAAACCTTCTGAGCTCACTGAGAACCTCCTGAGCTCTATGAAAACCTTCTGAGCTCAATGAAAACCTTCCGAGCTCACTGTGAACCTTCTGAATGCAATAAAAACCTTCTGAGCTCATTGAGAACCTCCTGAGCTCAATGAAAACCTTCTGAGCTTGGTGTGAACCTTCTGAATTCAATAAAAACCTTCTGAGCTCACTGAAAACCCCTGTTCTTGATGCCAGCAGCAGCAGAGGGCACTGCTGCCGTTCTTACAGCAGCACTTTCCCGTTTCCAGGGTTTCAGACAAACACAGAATCGGCTCAGTGGGAAAAGAATCATCGAGTTTATCTCCTGCTCCTGCTCAGGACACCCCAAGAAATGCCCAGCTCTGTGTGGGGTTTGAAGAAGGGTTTTATTATAAAAAGTACCAGAATTAAAAAAGTGCCCTCTGCTTTCCCCAAAACAAAAGCACCAGAGAAAAAAAAAAAGCACCCTCTCCTTTCCCCAAAACGTTTTATTAGAAAAAGTACCAGAGGAAAAAAGCATCCTCTCATTTCCCCAAAACGTTTTATTAGAAAAAGTACCAGAGGAAAAAAGCGTCTTCTCATTTCCCCCCCTACCTGGGGCAGAGGAGTGACAATATCCCCAAACTGAGGGGTGAATGCAACTGGACACGGATAAAGCTGAGCCTAAGGAATGGCTGAGCTCATTTGGGATCCCCAAATTCTGTTTTCCCCTTGTTCAGTCCCAAATTTGTAAAACTGACCTTGCTGATCTGGATCCTGAGCGTTTTTCTTTTTTTTTCTGGATGCTCAGGGACAAACCAGGAAGGAAAAGCAGGATTTGGGATCAACCAGGGTGCCTGGAATCTGTGACAYTGAGTGGGGAGCGCTGCCAGAACGATGGAAAGTTTCATCTCCAGCAGCACAGGGAGAAAATGGAAATTGTAGGAAGCTAAAAAGTATCTGCTAAAGATTCAAAAAAACCCCACAATTTTAAGGGAAGAGGTAATTTAGGATGGGGAATGAGGTGGAGGCAGGTCTGCTGGCAGAGAACAATGTGCACAGATGTTGTTTTGGATGATTTTTTGCAGGTTTTTTAATGGCTGCCTGGCCACAGAATTAGGAAAATCATCTGTGAATGAAGAGGGAAGGTGAATTAGTAAAATGTAGCTTGTTAGTAACCATGAGAACAAATCCGGCCTACCAGAACACAACGGGGCTTTCTTTATTCTGGTACTTTTCTAATAAAACATTTTGGGGAAAGGAGAGGATGTTTTTTTTTTCCTCTGGTACTTTTTATAATAAAACGTTTTGGGGAAAGGAGAGGATGCTCTTTTTCTCTGGTACTTTTTATAATAAAATGTTTTGGGGAAAGGTGAGGGTGCTTTTCCTCTGGTACTTCTTTTCTAATAAAATATTTTGTGGAAAGGAGAGGGCCCTTTTTTTCTCTGGTACATTTGTTTTGGGGAAAGGAGAGGGCACTTTTTTAATTCTGGTACTTTTTTCTAATAAAACATTTTGGGAGAGGACACTTTTTTTCCTCTGGTGCTTTTGTTTTGGGGAAAGCAGAGGGTGCTTTTTTTATTCTGGGTTTTTTTTTTCTAATAAAACCTTTTGGGGAAAGGAGAGGTTGCAGTTTTTATTCTGTTTTTCTTTTTCTAATAAAATATTTTGGGGAAAGGAGAGGATGCTTTTTTTGTTCTGTTTTCTTCTAATAAAACATTTTGGGGAAAGGAGAGGATGTTTTTTTGTTCTGTTTTTTTCTAATAAAACATTTTGGGGAAAGGAGAGGATGCTTTTTTTATTCTGCTTTTTTTTTCTAATAAAACATTTTGGGGAAAGGAGCCACAGCTTCTCTCAGCTCTCTGTCTGAGGCAGCAGGACCGGTAATTTCACTCGGGCATTGTAAATGCAGGTGCAGAGCTCCTGAACGTGTCATTCTTTTATCAGAAAAAATCACCCTGCTCTTTTCCTATGAAAAAAAAAAAAAAGATCATTTAACCACAGCAGCAGGCTGTTCTTTGAATCCAGGCTGTTGGGTTGGTATTTCCTTTTTGTGCAGAGGCAAAGGATCTCTGCATCACCTTTCTGAGAATTACAACAAAGGGGGGTGAACGGGGAGGATTTCAAATGCATCTGTGATCTGAGCATCTGCAAAATACAAGGGAGTTGAATACATGAAAAGAAGAAGTTAATAATGCCGGGCTGTAGAGAATTCTGATGCAAATGAAGCAGAAGTTGGCAGAGACCGGTCCCTTTTCATTTCTGCTTTTGACAGTCACAAGAGTGTGATGTGAGGCTTAGATTCAGAATTAATCCTACCTTGTGCTGAAGCTTCTGGATTCTGGATTGGTTTTCTCTGTGTTTGTGTTGTTCTGGTCGTATCAACTGTTTGGATGTTTCCTTTTGCAGAATTTAATTTAATTTTTTCCCCTTTGCAGAGTTTTTTTTCCACGCATTCATTCAGTCTCCTCAAATCCACGTTGTGCTGGCACCGGCCTTRGTTTGACTCTCCTCTTGGTGGAAAACTCCTTATGATTCTCATTAAAAAATTGGATTTAAGCACTTCTGAAGATCTTCCATCAACATTTCAGCTTTCTCAACAGAAAAAAAACTATTTTTTTTTAAAAGTGTCCTGGTAATATCGAGTAACTGGTCAGAATTCCTTCTCTTGCTATCAAATAAACCACAGGACAACACAAACTGAGGGTCAAAGGGACAAAAAGCTTCAATTACGAGAAAAAATAACAGAGGATGAGCAACTGTTTTAATCCAGGGACTGTTTTGTGGGTTTTTTAAGCAGTGTTTCATACAAGGGTGGAGTAGGGTAAGGGCAAACCACACAGAGAGGCGAAGTCAGGGTTTTTTTGCTGATTGGGGACAACAAAACTCTTGAATTTAGAACAGCAGAGTCTTTTTTTTTCTTGAATTTGGGGCTGCTAGGAAATTTTTTGTAACTCTCATGGAGCTTTTCACCAAGAGCAAAGTCAAACTAAGGCCGGTGCCAACACGATGTGGACTCAAAGAGCCAAAATTAATGCTCAGAAAAAAATCCCTGCAAAGGCAAAAATTAAATTTCACTCTGCAAACAGAGCCATCAAACCAATATTCACACCCAGTATTCACAGAGCCTGAGGTGCTCATTCTTTCCCTTGCTGGCAACAAAACCATTTTTGTTGGTTTGGTTTGGTTTGGTTTGAAAAGTTTGGTTTTTCACATTTCCTGTCACCTGTTGAACTCTGCGGCTGTTGCAGCCCATTGCACAGTGCTGGTGCACAGAAGAAACAAAACAACACAGAACAAAGAGAAATTGCTGCACAGGAACCATCTCATTCTCTTGTTGTCACCACGGGGCTGTTTTGAGCAGCTGAGCCAACTCCCCCAGTTCTTCAGCTCCGTGTTTATCTGTGCCCCAATTTCCCCAATTTTTCAGCTCCATGTTTATCTGTGCCCCAGTTCTTCCAGCCCTGTGTTTATCTGTGCTTCAACTCCAATTCTCCAGCGCCGTGTTTCTCTGTGCCCCAACTCCCCTCGTTTTTCAGCACCATGTTTCTCTGTGCCCCAATTTCCCCAATTTTTCAGCACTGTGTTTATCTGTGCCCCAATTTCCCCAATTTTTCAGCACCGTGTTTATCTGTGCCCAATTTTCCCAACTCTTCCAGCACCGTGTTTGTGCCCCAAATCTCTCCATTCATCAGCACCGTGTTTATGCCCCAACTCCCCCAATTTTTCAGCACCGTGTTTCTCTGTGCCCCAATTCTTCCAGCACCAGGTTTATCTCTGCCCCAACTCCAATTCTTCCAGCCTCGTGTTCATCTGCACCCCAATTTCCCCAATTCTTCCAGCACCGTTTTTATCTTTCTC
>NW_026624204.1:72666-74534 GCF_030028575.1 Malurus melanocephalus
CAGCCTTGTGGTCATGATTTTGGGGAGGAAATGCCCCAAAAGGGAACTGAAACCCTTCAGTTCTTCGTGTCTGTGGAGGAAAGAGCTGTCACAGCCCGGGATTCTCATCCTGACACCCAACAGATCTGCCAAGGTCGCTGCTGAACTCACCCAGCTCAGAGCTGCTGTTTTCACCGCAGCCCTTTTATAAATAGGACAGGCTCAGCTGCTTAGCAGTCTTATCTCCACCAATTACCAGGGATAAGAGCTCCTCGTGCTGCAGGGTTCAGGCCTCTTACAAAATATGGGGAAGAACGATCTGCCACTGGAAATGTTTATTTTGGAGCAGCCGATGTCAATCGTTGTGGTTGTAGCGGGGATTTATCACTTTCACCCCAGTGAATTTGGTAGAATCCATCCCAGCTCAGAGGACAATCTGAAGGGTGGCTGGAGGTGTCCAAGCATCGCTCCTGGGTTGGTTTTTCACTGTGGGTTTCAGTTTTTTTGGCTCCCTAAAGCTCAATTCCTGCCCAGGGCCATGTTCTGGCRTCCTTTGACACTTTAAGAACCTCTTTCAGCACATTAAAAACATTTGAGGCTCAGGTTTCCTTAACCTCACAGAACTGTGTGTTGTTGCCTTAATTCCTTGCACACTTTCCTCTGGAAAGAAGAGAAATTTTAGCTCCAAATCCTGTACTTTCAGGAGTGGTGTAACATGGCCTGTGGTGTTTTCCCAYATGCAGCAACCGCTTCCTCTTTCTCAAGTTTGTTTCAGCACATATTAACCATCGTTTATTTCCAGCTCCCAGGTTCCTCAAAAACAAATTTCTACATAAAGGAAGAAGAAAAAAAAGTCCCCAATTGCCCCATTCTCGTATGGTGCAACCTGTTCTTACTTCTGTTCTTACTTTGTGGATTCATCGTGGTGTGATTTACACAGGGAGCTTCATGTGTGAGTGGGGCCTCTTTAAAGCAGATTTGATTGAAGATGTAATTTCAAAATTACAAAACCTGATGGGTTAGGTAACTGAAGAATTGTTTTCTTGCTGGCATCTATCCAGGGGCTCGATCCTCCCTCAAAGTTTGTGACAAAGCTCCTGATGATTTCAAGGTACCGAAACCTTTTTTTTTTTTTTTTTTTTTAGATCAAGTGCAGACTGGAAAATGGTTTCCTACGTTTCAGCACTTAACTTTGCCTTTGAGATTGAGTGATTCTCACAAAGTGGCGTGCGCTGTCAAACGCTTTTGTGTCAGAAAGGGTGTTTACCCCATGACGAAAGGCCAGATCAGGGTAAAAGTTGGTGCCAGGAATTGTGARGAGATATGAGCAGGGTGGGAGTGAAGCTTTTGCCAGCAGCCACACCCTCAGCAAGGGCGGGGTGGGAGCTGGAGGGCAAAAGGCAGATGGAGAGGAGGGGATGGTGCAGTCTGAGCCTGCCCTGAGAGTGCACGGGAGGTGAGATGGTGGGACATGGATGGGATGGGATGGGATGGGATGGGATGGGATGGGATGGGATGGGATGGGATGGGATGGGATGGTTGGATGTGGGATATGGGATGGTGGGATATGGGAGATGGGATGGTGGGGTATGGGAGATGGGATGGTGGGATATGGGAAGGCTGGAGGGATGGGATGGTTGGGAGTGTGATAGGGGATGGTAAGATATGGGATTGTTGGAGGGATGGGATGGCTGGAGGGATGGGATGGCTGGGGGTGTGATATGGGATGGTGGGATATGGGGAAGGCTGGAGGGGTGGGATGTGAGAAATGAGACTGTTGGGAGGATTGGCAGGGTGACTGGAGATGGGAATGGTGGGATGGTTGGATGTGCGGGATGGAGGGAGATGAGATGGTGGAAGATRGTGAGGTGGTTAGAGCGGTGAGATTG
>NW_026624204.1:75290-88360 GCF_030028575.1 Malurus melanocephalus
TGGAGGCGCGCAGGGTCCGCCGGCCCCGCGCCCCTCACAGCGCCCGCCGCCCTCAGCGCCGCCCGCACCGCCAGCACCGCCGCGGGGATCGGCCCTGAGGGGCGCCGTGAGTCGGGGGAGCGGGGGGAAAGCCGTGAGGGGGAACCTGCGGGGCAGCGCGGCGGGGACGGGCCGTCCTGAGCGGGGAGCGGTGCGGGTGTCCCCGGTGCTCGTGTGTGTTCCCGGTGCTCGTGTGTGTAATCCCCGGTGCGTGTTCCCTCCGGGTGTGTGTCCCTGTGACCCCCTCGGTGCTTGTTGTGTCCCCCTTGGTGCCTGTCCCCGGTGTGTATCGCTGTTTCGTCTCCCTGTGCCGTTTCCCTGTCCCCGCCGTCCCAAATTCTCGTACCCCCGGCCCCCATCCCGGTCCTTCCCCACATTTTGGGGTGATTCTGTCACCCCTCGGCGGGATCCCCATGGACATTTCCCACAGGGATAACGGGTCATCCCCCYTGCTTGTCCCTGCGTGTCCGGCCCCGAAGGTGACCCTGGGTTTGGGTGGTCAGTGCCCCATCCATGGGGATGTTTTGGGGTTCCGGAGACGAAGAGTTAAATAAACCGACTTGTTTTTCTTGCCTTGTGGACACGTGATGGTCATACTGGCTGGGTTTTGGTGGAAATAGCATTTGGGTGTGTAATCAAAACCTAAAATTGCAACTGCTGTCCGGCTGGTTGGTTTTTATTATGGATTTTGCTTTTCTTCAGGCGCGCTGAAATACGAAGTTCTAAACTAAACCGAGCTCTGTCTGTCTGATAGAGTTGTTCCTTCTTTTTTGTGTGTRTGAGAGGGGGTTTAGTGCTCTAGGGATGGAGTTGTAGGTATTTAATCTCTGTTGAAKTGCTTTCTTCAGCAAAATGCAACAAAAAAAACCTCCACAGAGCTGAGTGATCAAGCACCCAGGCTCTGTAGCCACGGGACAAGGGGTACCAGTTTTGTGTAGAACATTGTCCTCTGATGCCCCGAGAGAAAGTTGATAATAAAGTATAAAATGTTTGGAATTACTGATAAAATTTCTAAGAAATAAGTATAAATGCTGCAGCCTTGGAGATGGGTTAAAACATCATCAGGACTTTGTCAGGATGGACCCTGCAGTAATCCTTTAACCAGGATGATTTAGGGCAGGGTATTTGACAGGAAAAGTTTGTTACGAAATAACTGCTTACAAGCATGCTTGTTATAAAATAAAATTAAATCCCTTGGTGATTTGCAGCCTTGTGCTCCTTTTGGAGCTTGTGTCCTGCATAAAGATGGTTTGATGMAATCTTAGGGAAGTTTTGATGCACAGGAATGTTCACTGAAATTGAAAATGGGAAACTGCAGTGAAACAGGACTTGGGTRCATGTGAGAGGTGATTCACCTGGCTGCTGTGTCACCAGCACAGATATTTAACACTTTCTCAGTTGTCCTTCATTCTGCAATGTTGGGCATTTCAATACTTGTTTTTCCTCKTGTTGTTTTTATTTTGAACGTGATTTAAAACAGAGCAGCCTTTTCATGAGTTTGTTACCATGTGCTTTGAAGTTTTTTGGATCCCATCCTGGAAGCTGTTCAGTGGTCGTTTTGTCTTATGTCAAGTCTGCTTATTCAATAAAGGTCTTGTGAGGGAATGTTAATTAAACAGTACATGGTGTAAGCTGTAGTTAAAACATCCTGAATTGGAAAGTATTACATGGAGGGAATATCAAGTTCTTAGGCTGTATTTAGTAGGTCTGTACACTTCTTACTTCCAGTTTTGTGCTAATCTGATTTTCTTTACTGTCAGCATCTGTCAGATGAACATTATTCAATCAAAGTCACATGGAAACACATCTTGCTTATTACATAAATTATTGTACTCTGCTTCCCTTACTCAGCTAACAGGCACAAAATTTATATCTATTGAGCTTGAATTGYCTAAAAATAGAGGTGCATTTCTCTAATCTTAGCTAGACAAAATTCCACGTCTGTTGCARGGGCTGTTTCCCAAGTGGTGGTCACAGGTGATGCAGCAATGAGTAACCCCCAGCTAAACATTGATACCTTTCCAAAGGCAGGATAYGATAAATTATTAATGGCTGGCAGTAATTGCACCTCTCTGTAGTGCTGCTCTCCTCGGGTAAGCCTAAGCTACAACAGGAGCAAAAGCACTTTCTAATTTGATTAGGTGCTGCTYCTGTCTCATTTAGTAATGAGTGTAAAATTACAGCTGCATTTTACTGAGGGTTTTGCTGTCTGGATGCTGCTGAAATTGTGGCGATTGSCATCCTCTGGGGACTTTTCCCCCAGAAATCCTCATTGTGTGATGATTTCCCAGAGCCATAATCCATTTTAATGGTTACAGGAATGTTCAGTTCCTCTCTCTGCAGGATAAGGTGGGTAGTTTATCCAAAGCGATGAAACASTTGGAGAAAACATCTGCAAWTTTTTATTGAACCAACTTTTTCCCYCRWGTTGGAATCAACTGCCTTGAGGAATGTGCTGTTCCTCTGCCCTGCACTCACTTGGATACTATTTGTTTATAGTTTAGTGTTTGTTCATACACGGAAAGTTGGTTTCTATTTATATTCTGATAAGACTTCTTCTCTGCTTGCTTCGAGTAACGATGAGAACCTGCACGCAAGGTTTCTTAAACTTCTGCAATTATTTCARGTTTGGGTTTTGTTTTGGTTTGAGGTTTTTTTTACTTCTGCAGAGCTGTTCTCTAACCAGCTGTTTATCTTTCATTTGTGCTGGTTGTTCGTGGAACTGAAATACTGCGCATTTGTCCTTACTTTGTGCTGTTTGTTTTGGACCATCTCCCCAGTTTGTCCAAAATGAGTTAAAGACTTGGGTATCGTCCTCCAGCTTGTTTTTGTCTCTTTTCAACTTGGTATTAAGCTTTTTTTTTTTCAAAAGCTGAGGCTTATTTAGGTTGTTTCTATTGCTGTTGTTTGATGGGTTTTTTTTCTCTTTGCTCTTAGAGTATTCCGGTTTTATCTGTTCAATATATGTATCACCCAACAGGAAACTTCATMGTTTTTCCTGAGCCTTGATTCCTTGGCACATATTAAAAGCTTTTCTTTCTTTTCAATCTCTAAAAAAAAATTAATTTTATCTCTTATGTAACTGAAAACACAAATCTATGCTTGAAACAGCTTTGTGCTGAGCCTCTTCTCAATCTGGGAATACAATGGTCATTTTTAATTCCAGGGTCTTCTGATTATCTTGAAGAACTTCCCAGTTGCCCAGATTCTTTGGAGAAGTGGTGATTAGTGTGAATTCTGTGTTTTGTGTAACATGCTCCTCCAGCTTTTCTTGCAGGGACTTTAAAGCACTTTAATAGCTGATAAACAATTACAAAAATCACTGTGGGAAAGGTGGGAAAACCTCACCTTGGTCAGCAGTGCTAACCACAGAGCAGCAGCTACAAAAAGCAGGGAAATGGCTCAAACCACGGCTCATGTCAGCAGCAAAGCTCATCTCCTGGACAATTCCAGGAATTTCTTCATGTTGASCACAGTTCCAGTAATTAATCCAATACTTAATATACTGAGAGAAGAGGGAGTTTAGGGATTGTGATAGCAAAGCTTCCGTTTTTCTTTTCAGCATTTCAAATTCAACCATCATTTGAATATAAAGGAAAGCTCTGTTACCTTTGTGAAAACTGAGGTTTTCCTTTTCTCTCTCCATCGCAGGGATTGAATTTCTCTCTGGCTGAGGTTCCTTCAGCTGCAGGATGGAGATGAGTCGGGAGAAGCTGTGTGCCAGCAAGGCTGAYGGGGGCTCAGACTCTGCCTACCACTGCTCGGCGTGTCACGACCCCGAGGAGTGGGGCAGCACGAGCCGGGGACGAGCCAAGTCACGGAGTTTGTCTGCTTCACCAGCCCTTGGAAGCACCAAAGAATTCAGGTAAGGCCCCTCCTTCTTCCTCTTSTTGTTAAAATAAAAAGTTAACTGGATTTGAGTTGGTTTTTTTTGTATGTGGCCTTGAAGGATTCTTAAAGTGCAACTCGGAAAGTTCAAAGCAAAGGCGGGGAGTTCAAGGCAGGGAGTTGACTCAGAACAGATTCATAATCAGAATCTCATGGCTTGTCAAAACAGCTGTCTGCAGAGCTCATAGTCTCAAAAAAAAATCAATCAACAGTTGAGACAATTCTTCAGACTTTCACAGAAGCTTGAGTCAGAGCTTTAGTGCTGTGTGTTAAAAGCCTGTGTGATAGGTTATGTGTGAGGCAGCAGAAAATAAGTTTGTGTTTACAGACGGTTTCAGAGCAGTGAGAAACACCCTTTTTTGATTGGAGCCAAATTTCTGATCTCATTGCAAGGCTCTTGTCATGTGGACAGGGCRGTTGGAACTTCTGGTTTGGTGCTCTTTGGACCCGCTGTAAATATTGAACAGCGGGCAGGGGCAGCGCCGTGTCTTGATCTTGTGGGAGGCACGGCACAGCTTCACCTTCCTTGTGCTGTGAACGTCCTTAAAGCACGGGCAGAGGCACGGGGRAGCTGCTCAGCTGATGGAATTCCGGTCCAAAACTCCTGCTTGGCTGGTAGGAATGTTCTTGGGAGGCCACAGCACCTTTGGGTGAGGCTGAGGATCACAGGGGGTGGCTTCGTGGGGAAGGGAGGTGAACTAAAAACCTTGGGTTGGAGAGGCTGAAAGATGAGGAAAATTCCTGCTCTGCCTGTGTAATTCAGTGAATTTGCTGCTTTTGGGAATTGTTTTCTGAGGGCTGTGCTCTGTTGTACCTCTGGTTGTGTGTGTCTAATCAATACACAGAGCTCAATATTAAAATCACGCTGTAAAACCGGTGTGTTTCCCCTTCTCTGCTTAAACCTTTCAGTCAACCTCTGTAGAAAACCACGTGGTCTCAATTTTGGTTATTAATATTATTTCCTAGCTAAACAGCCACTTTTTTCAACCAGAAGCTCTCTGTCCGTTGTGAGTTTGAATGAGGGTAATTGCTTCCGAGATTTCTTCATTAAGATGCTCTGCAGTCATTCACTGGCTGTCTTCAATTTGGAGCTCGATTGTCTCAAGACATTTTTGCAGGAAATGCTGCTCTCAGGCTTCCTCTGTGCTGTTCAGCTCGAGGTAGCTGCCCAGCTGCTGGRAACTGATAAGTAGATTTCCCTCAAAGATGTATAATTTCCAGGGCATTGCTGCTCATTCTWAGCAAAGCAGCCTGACTGTGAATAACTTGAAATTCAGTTCATTGTATTGAGCTGAATAATAAAATAATAAACCCAAATGAAATCTCGGGGGAAATGTACAGCAGTTATTAATTAGGGTTTGCAGAGGAAATTTTTGGGATGTTGCAAAGGTTGGATGTGGACTTTTAATGCCTCGTGTGGGATCAGATTTTGGCCAATTATTGGGAGTGGCCAATTTTTTTAATTCCACCTGTATCGGAAGAAGGTAAAAATTAGTTATCTGGGAGGAGCTGGAGTGGAGCAAGAAGTGGGAGGTGAAGCTGCCAGGGTGTTATTTAACTCTCCTTATTCCAAGGATAATTGTTCATAAGAAGGTAGAGACTTATCCCTTTGCCCATATTGGCACACACACATTAATCTCTTGTTATGTCAGTCCTTGGTCATTTTTCTGTTTTAATATACATAAGGAAAACTTCATAAAGCTATTAATAATCTGTTATCTGACTTGGTTAGTCATGCCTGGACTTAGAAAAAAAAAATTTGGAAAACAAGTAACAAATTCTGGCTTCGTTATTGGAATTCGAATCTTAGGCTCTCATCTTTTATCAGGCATGGAACAAACAAGATGCTGCTGTTGTTCCTTAATTACATCCATATGTTTAACCTGTGATCTGGTTTTGATTTTGATTCGATTTCTGAGGGTTTTTTTAGCCCTAGGAGTGAGTCATCGGGCTGGTCTGAGCTACTTTGTAACACACAATAGAAGGCACTGCAGTGCTGATTGTTAATGCCGAGCAATAGATAATTGAATTTAGCCCAGGAAAAGCATGTTTCCCCCTTCTTTTTAATGGGATAATTGCAGTCACATAATGCTTCAACAGTTGCACGACTTGAGCAGGTTTTGCTCCCATTTCCAGCTTTGCAGGAGGAGGTGGGAGGGAGTRAGGCAGAAAAGTTCTGACTTGCTCCAGGTAATCTCATCCTAGAGCCAGAAATGACCCTGAGTCCTGGGTGAGCTTCAATTTTCRGGATAAATGGCACCTCAGAGTTCCTGTTTATTTGAAGACAAATCTCTTATTAAAGAAATAAATGGGGGGAGATTGCCATTTTTTTCAACCTGTTCAAAATTGCAGCCTGCTACTGCASATAAAAATTCTTGTGTACCTTAGATTGAAGAATTTCTGTTTGATTAATTTATTGAGGGTGTTTAAATGCCCTAGACACACATTAAAATGCCAGAAACATCTGAAGGTGCTGGAGAACTCCTTGTAAATGCTTGTCAAGGCACTGGGAACCCAAATGAATGTTCATTACAGCYCTTAGTGAGGGGAAGAGCACTCACTGAGCCATTTCATCCATATTTATCCCAGATTCATTCTGAAAACACACTTTTAGATAAGATGGAGTGCTTTGAGAAACACAGAATAAAAGTGTTGTCGCTGTGCCTGCAGCAGCAACACTGGTGTCACTTAGGAACTGCTGCAGACATTGGAAATGTGAGAGCTAATCTGGAAAATTACCCTGCCTGGGCAGCACTCGGGGAGGTTTCAGAAATGCACTTTGCCCTGTATTTCTCAGTGCAGCAGCTTTGGTGTTTGAGCAGCCAGATATCTCCACTTTGCCATCACATCTCTCCTTTCCTCACTGATGGTTTGTTCTGCTTTCAGGAGAACGCGCTCCTTGCACGGACCATGCCCAGTGACCACGTTTGGACCAAAGGCCTGTATGCTGCAGAATCCTAAAACGATTATGTGAGTGCTCAGCACACCATTGTTCTCCTTCTGTGGCAAAGAAACCACTTTTCTTTTCTGCTCATTTCACTTTTTTCACCCCATGATCAGCACTGTTTGTGTTTTACCCGATATTTCGAGGTTTTTATGTTGCTGGGGTTGGCATTGCCACCAACTGCAATGCATATTTGATGTCTGAAATGCCAACTCTTAATATTTCCAATCCAACAGAATTATTCTGGGTAACACAAGGGAAGGAAAAGGAATTGTTCTGTGTGCTGTGAAATCTGAGGATCCCTCAGAATCACCTTCTCCCTCCCTTGATTATGATTGAATTTGCAGTTTCAATTTTTGTGTGATCTTTGGTACTTCCAGTTAAGGCAAATTTGCTTTTGGACTGCTGATAAATGTGGAAATAAGAGCTGGTTTCTGCTTGGTGGACAAATAAACATTGCAGTTTTGTAGTTTGGGTAGCATTGAAGTGTTGCTTTCTACACCAGGCATTATCTTCTTAATAAATGGGCTCTTGACTTGGCCAGATGAGGAATTTCAGGGTTTAACCAAGGTTGTGCCCCTGATTTTGGGGGGCCCTGAAACTGTGAGAAAGCCAGAGAAACTGTGGCTGCCCCATCCTTGGAAGTGTCCAAGGCCAGGCTGGAGCAGCCTGGGATAGTGGAAGGTGTGACTGGATGGGTTTAAGGCCCTTCCAACCCAAACCATTCCGTGATTTTTGTCCCCCTTTAAAAAATTTTATTTAATAGCTCTTCCAGTTAAATGTAAGATACTGGAGTCAATATTTATTTACYTCAATCTTCCCTCTGTAGACAGTCACCTTCCTGCTGAAATCCACCCCTTTCTTGGGAAAGTGTGACACAAATCCCTCCCTTCTAGAACTCAAGAGCTTCCTCATTCTCCCAGGGTGCTKCAAAGGACCCGGGGGTGCTGAAATCCAGCCCAGGTTGTGTTTACCCACCTGAGCTGGGGAATTGCTCCTCCCAGGGGCTGGCCCAGTCGGGGTTATAAGGACAGGGACAGGAAAGTGCCAGGGGAAAGCTTGGGCAGGCAGAGCTGGGCAGCAGAGGTGCCCTCGGGGCTGCTGAAGGGAAGGGCTGTTGGAAAAGCAATTTTTAAATTACTTTTCTTGCTACACCCAAGGTTTTGTGGCTTTTAAAAACAAGCAAAACCTTGTTGGTGTGCTTTTTTTTTTTTTCCTCTGCAGTTAATAATTTGGTTAAACTCACTGTTGGGGTTTTTTTTCTCTTCTGCAATCAGTAATTTGGTTAAACTCTCCTCGCTGGGGGCGTTTTTTGAACAGAAAATTGTGGTTTTTATGTGCAGGCTTAAGTTAGGAGAGATTTGGTGTCTCTTTCAATGCARCCAGCAGCTCGAGAATTTGCAAACCTTCTTTTTGATGAGCAGATGAATTGAGGGAAAACTCAGTGAAAAAAGGATCAGGGGCTTGTGGTCTTGAGCMCAGGAAAGGACAAATACCTGTTTATTTTTTTTTTTAAATGGGATTTTCCATATGAAACCTTGCTTCTGAAGATCTGGGAAAGAAGTTTTACACGAGATTTTTCTGTAAAGCTTCACAACTTTTTATCAGAACTGATTGAAATCTTTGGTAGAAGAAAAAAATTTTTTTTCAGAGAAAAATGTATTCTTCTGAGGTTGCAGTTATTAATAAGTGATAAAAGCCTTGGCTTTTTAATTTTTTGGAGCTGTTGCATTTGCCTGAGCCCTGGAAAGAAACATGAAGATCTTAAAGCAAGCTATGAATAATTTTTCATTTGGTAGAACTGCATGGAATTGGTGAGTAGAGATTAAACGGGCAGCCTGGCTTTTGTTTGAATGAATTTTCTGCAGGTTCTGGGTCTGTTCAGTGCTGCAAYCTTTAATTCTTGTCAGCAAGAATTAAAGAATTTARTTAAGAATTTATTGATATTGGAGTTCTGCATTAATTTCTGCTGTATTTGTAGGTCAAATATAGGCACTGAAATTAAATGGATTTTAAATTTACATTGAGCTGTTTGACTTAGAGTATCAGATAGGGAAAAAAATAGGGTTTTTTTCTGCTTCTCAAATTGAAAGTTCAGCACTGAAAGGAGGCAGAGGGAAGCAGCTTTGTGGTGTCAGTCAGTGAAGAAGTTGCTGTGAGAGTTTTTGTGGTGCTTCTGTTCAGTTCCTGGGTGCCCAGGCTGTTCCCAGGGCAGCAGAATGATCAATTCTGGCTTATCAGCTGCACTATAAAACACAAAAACACCACTGCAAAGTGAATTCTTGCTTTTCCCTGCCTGCTCTGAGCACATCCCAAAGGTGTCAGACCCCATTGTGGTGACATTTGGGGTTTTTCTGTCCCCCAGGCACATTCAGGACCCAGCAAGCCAGCGGTTGACATGGAACAAACCCCCCAAGAGTGTCCTTGTGATTAAGAAGATCCGTGATGCCAGTCTGCTGCAGCCCTTCAAAGAGCTCTGTGTGTACCTCACCGAGGTAAGAAAAGAAAATATTTCCTGATTCTGTGCAGAATTATATTGTGCAAACAAATCTTTATAGCCGTGATCACTGCATGGGATAAAATTTGTTGCAGAGCTTAAGATTGGTGTGAAGTACCTTAAGTACTGAGCTTAAAAYTAAAAATATTAAARTAAAAACTTCCCTWCTGTTTGCAGTTCTGAGTGACTGGGAATGGGATMTAAAAAGTTTAAACCTTTAAGCCAAGAGCAAACACAGCAATGTTGCTGTATCATGTAATCCATATCCTAAGCTTTAGTTTATTAATAATTTCTATTCTATATATTTATGATATATATTCATTTTTTCTATATAAAATTTATATATTTTATATGTATTTTATATAGATATATTTGTATTTTAATTTTTTATTAAATATTTATGTATTATATGTTTATATCATAGTTTTATTTTTGATTAAATATTTATGCATATTTATATAATATATTCTATTTTGCTTAAATATTTATRTATATAKTCTATATATATTATTTATATAATAGCTGCACACAATGCAAAATTCTCATTAGGATCAGACCACACMTTAAAAACAACCAGCAGATGCAGAACAGCACTGTAAAATAATATTTCTGGGTCTTAAATGAATGGAAATTATGGTCAAATGTGTTCTTAGGAGGTCACTGACAAAAGTCATTTTCTCTCCCTTCAGGAGAACAACATGATTGTGTACGTAGAAAAAAAAGTGCTGGAAGACCCTGCTATAGCTAATGATGAGAATTTTGGACCAGTGAAGAAGAAATTTTGCACCTTCAGAGAAGGTATGGAAATGAGTTCTGGAAAGGACAGTTGGAAATTGATTTTTTTAATTTTTTTTTTTTTTTTTTTTTAGTTGTTGGGTCAAGTTTATAAAATAAGTTGTCTTTTGCAAACAGTTGTTCTCACATCTTATTTATTGGTTTTTTTTTTACATTTGCGTGCTGCAACTTGTAATTTTTCTTCCTAATTTTGGTTAGGAAATTAAAGTGGTAGATCCAACTTATCTCAAAACTTTTTATTTCAATGTTGCTCCTAGATTATGATGATATCTCCAATCAGATTGACTTTATCATATGTCTGGGAGGAGATGGGACCTTACTTTATGCTTCTTCACTTTTCCAGGTTGGTTCTTATGGAAAATATTTTCTATTTGAAATATTTAAAAGTGGGATTTCCCCCCCCTTTATTACTGAGTTCAACATTTGTCCTTTTGTTATTCATTCCTTCTTTTTTTATCCTTTTTTAATCCAATCTTGTGAAAATGCTGTCGAGTGTGTTGTTTTTATTAAACACAGTTGAAGTTACACCAATATCAAATTATTTACAGGCAATTAGTTGAAGTATGAATTGCTTTGACTSAGTAGCTTTAAAACTCTTTTCTTTATTGATAGGGTAGTGTCCCTCCAGTTATGGCTTTTCATCTGGGATCCCTTGGATTTCTTACTCCATTTAATTTTGAGAATTTTCARTCCCAAGTCACTCAGGTTATAGAAGGTAAATTTAAGGGTGTGGTGTCTGTTTGTTTCTTTTTCTTAACCCACTCTTGGAGGTCGGCCCTTAAGATTTGAGACTGGAGAAATGTATCTTAAATTAGCAGAAATGTATCTTAAATTAGCAGAAATGTGTCTTAAATTAACAGAAATGTAATAAATTAACAGAAATTTTACATTGCATTGACCCATCCAGTGCTGCTCTGTAAAAGCAAAGGGCTAAGAAATAATTTGTGCGGTAAATAAGATAATGGAGAGTTTATGTTAAGGGGCAGCTAAACATAGAAATAAAATGCAGTGTTTGAATTCTGAGAAGTCAGGCWAATAAAATATTTGAGGAAGTCAGTTCTTCAATGTGAGAGTATTTTAAGTTGCATCTAAAGTAGATTCCTGAAAAAAATGTTTTTAATCTATGTTTCTAATGCTTTAATTTTCTTTAAGCTTAGCTTTTGTCTTACTGAAGATCACATGAGCYCAACAGTGTTTCCCAGTCTTAATCATGTTGATATAAAATTTAAATTTTCTTTTTACATAATGAGAAAAGTGGGAAGGAAGTGGGTTGAAATTTGACTTTGATTTTGCTCCTTATTGCTAAAAATCAGTTTTGAGCTTTAGCCAAGTGTAGCCAAATACRTTGTGGAGGAAACTGGGAATGTTGAAAGCTCAGGAATAGATGGATGGCATTTCCTAGAGTCTGTTAGTCATTGCTGAGCTTTATTTTTTATTTCAGAATTTCATTTCTGTGTATTTTGCTCTGTGTTTCCCCTCCAGGCAACGCAGCCCTCGTTCTCCGGAGCCGGCTCAAAGTGAAGGTGGTGAAGGAGCACAGAGAGAAAATGACTTTACAGAATGGGATAGAGGAGAATGGAGTTGTGTCTGCAAACCTGGAGAAGGAAGTGGGCAAGCAAATTATGCAATATCAGGTCAGAGGGCAAAACAAGAARTAAAACCCCATTTATTGTTTGTAACTTTGGACTTGTTCTGTTAAAACTCTGCCCCTGCAGTGTGGGGCTGCTCCAACCCACAGTGTGTTTTAARTGCTGAGGAATTGCTGCACATGATTTCCTTTGTGCAGTCAGAAATGCTCATCTTRGACTTGGCTGTAGAAATCATTTCACAGAATCATTYAGGCTGGAAAAGTTCTCCAAGATTGAGTCCTACTTTCCTTTGATTTTGAAAACAAAATAGTAGATGTAAAGCAAGATACCCCAAAGATTTTTTGTAAATGAGAAGGAAAACTCTGCCCCAGCTCCTGGAAGTAATTCTTAACACCTCCAAACTTCAGCTGGTGCTTGATACAACAGAAATGTACAGAGATTTCATTTGCAGGTGCTAAATCAGCACAGATGTGCAAAGCAGGTTTTGTTTTGATTTGATTTCATTGCCAAGGCAGCAGCAGCAGGATGGAGYAATGTTTGCTGTCGTGGCAGGTCCTCAATGAGGTGGTGGTGGATCGTGGCCCTTCCTCCTACCTGTCCAACGTGGATGTGTTCCTGGATGGGCACCTGATAACCACAGTGCAGGGAGATGGTGAGTGCTGCTTTCATGGCTTCCATTGCTCTTTTYCTGGAGCATTTCCTGCTGGAACCAGAGCTGACAGCAAACACGAGAGTGCACAGAATAGGTGTGGTGGTTATTCCTTCTGTGAAGCTTTAAGGTGCTGAAAGATTTTGTTTATGGGCTTGTGAGGGCAAGTAACTCATTTTTGGGTATCATATTTCAGAGGGTAAGAAATAGCTCTGAAAAGATTGGCTGGAATTTGCTGAAGGCAAACAATCTCAACTCATAACCACAGGAGTTAATCTTTAAAGCTCTTACTCTTAAARAAAAAAAAATGAAAGTCACTGTTACAAAATCRTGTAACCTGAGATGCAGAAATTTGTGCAACTTCTGGAAGCACATGGGGGATCAGGAGGGATTTCCTCACTCTGTGTGTGTTGGGCTGCAGTTCAGCTGTGAAATGCAAGTGGAGATGTTTATTTTCCTGGCGGGGGATTGGTTGGTGTCTCCCAGAGTAAATAAGCCCTGGTTTACCTGTCATTTATTTATCAATCTGTCATTCATCTGTCTGTAATTTATCATTATCTATCATTTATCTGTCTGTCATTTACCACTATCTATAATTTATCTGTCATTTATCATTTACCTATCATTTCCCCCCAGTTTCCCTGCCTTTTCCCCCGAGTTTCCCCCCCA
>NW_026624204.1:89366-113821 GCF_030028575.1 Malurus melanocephalus
AGAAATTTAGGCATTAGAGATCCAGAAATTTAGGCATTAGAAATTAGAAATGGAAGCGTTTAGAAATGGAGACGTTTAGAAATTAAAAATTACAAATTTAGAAATTAGAGGTCTACCCTCCAGTGGAATATTTTACTTTTTCCTACTGGGCTGTGTACCTCTGTAACATTCTACAGAGTGGGAATTCCTATATTTGCATTTGTCAAAATTTTATATAAATCACAGCTGAAGTGCCTGTAAATGATTAGCRCTGAAGGGAATCAAAAATTCTCCTCTCGTGCAGAAATATTGCAGATTTTAAGTATGTATTGGTATCATTTTCTGCAGTTCACTGTTTGTCTTTTGCCAGTGTTGTCTTGCAAAAGAAAAAGCATTTACCWGCTGAATATAAAACAGATTTAAGGTGCATTTTGGACAGATAGTCTTGTGCAAGGAAGAACCAACCCCTTTGGTTTTTTGCCCCTGTTACCTCCAGTCTGTTTTTGTAGGAAGGGAGCTGCTTTGGAAGGGTTCCTGGGGATGGGAGAGGATTAGCATTGAGAAATCAGTGCGTTCTGGACTTTTTGTTCCTCTTTTATGACATAAATTCAGTGTTTCTTCATGGCACTGCCCACAACCCACAGTTCCTTTCATGTCAGTGGCTGTTACTGCCAGTGGTAGAGCATTCTTTGAAGAGGAATTATGTTCAATACGAGCCAAACTTCCTCAATTTGACAGCTTTGGAGTTATTATGTACAAAAAAAATCTATTTTTCTGGATTAACTTCATAATTTTTCTTGAAAGAGAAGCTCAGTCAGCTCCTGTAACTGAATTAAAGCATGAACTGGCTTTAACTGGAAGGTCTCTGTGGGTTGTGACCTTGTAATTGCAAAAAAAAGCAATTTATTGCATCTTTTTCTATTTTCTAGATTTTTTTATTGCATAGAAAAATAAATGTTTATAAACCAAACATAAAACAAAGATTTGGACCTTGAGTGCTGTTACTGCGCTGCTGCCATGGGCAGAGATGAGGAATTCCAAAGACTCAACTCAGTGCTCAGAGGGAGGGTGGAGGAGGTGTTTGTTCCTTGCTTTTGGAGTTTTGGACCCAAAGTTCAGCTGATTTCTGGTTTTTTTTTTCAGATTATGCTCTCCCCAGATGCCAGGAACACGGCGTGGGTTTCGTTTGATGGAAGGAAGAGGCAGGAAATCTGCCACGGAGACAGGTCAGAGCTTTTTTCTGATTGTATTATCTCTAAGTATAGAAAACCCTGATTCGTGCAGCTCCCTCGTTCTCTAACATCTGCCAAAAGGGTTTTTGGCAGTGAAGAAACAAGGATTTATAAACCCTCACACCTCCCAGAGCACAAACTGCACAAAAAGGATTCAATTTCTAACTTGGGTTCTTTAGMTCTTCCCATAAAAGCAAGAGAAGGGTTCAGGCTCTGTAAACATTGCGTGCTTGGCAAGGRAGATGGGCATATCTTTAGAAAACTCTGTCAGTTTTAACTTCAAGAGAAATCTTAGGAATTCTAGAAGATAAAAACCAACAGGAGCTGCCTGTGAGCAGAGCTGCTGGAAAACTCCATGGGGTTTCAACTGGGTTTACTGGGAGTGGTTGTGGTCACTCACTTTTGGGTGAGCAGAAARGGGTGAATTCCTCAGTTTTATGTTCAATATTTGGTGGTGGAGGTGATTTAAGGCAGCTGTGGGAAGGAGATTGGTGGGTTTGTTGTTCAGGGTGCCCTTTTTCCTCTTGGCCCACACCAATTAAAGGAAAATGTACAGCTGGTGTAGGCCTCCATCCTGAACGAGTTTTATTTCTTCTGAGCTGCAATGATCTAGGATAGCTCAGGAGCCTGGTAAAGATTCAAACAGGAGCTTTGGCCCTTGGTTACACTTTGGGATTCTTTGTTTTAATGCTTAAAACTTGAAACTGAAAGGCCCCAGCAGTGCCTTGGGTTTTCCTTGTCCCCCGTGGGGGTGAGGCCCAGCAGGATGAAGGATGTCACGGAGGGGCTCAGAGCTGTGTCACAGGAAATGTCCACAGATCATCATTTAAAGCTCATTTGTGATCTGCTTTAATTTTGGTGATTGTGTTATGATGTTGATGCCTGAAACAAGGCTCACCTGAAACAGAGGCCAGGCAAAGTTAAGGAATAAAAGCAGGTAAATTTAAGGAAGGCCTACATGTGCATTAAGGGCAGAYAAAGCCTGCTCATGAGGCTACACCCAAAATGGACCCCGAGTCATGAGATCTTCACCTTTTATAGGTTCAGTTTTATGAACACATTGGGCCCCAGTTCTCCATCACCAAGTGATGATGTCAATCCCTCAAACCTGCTCCCCTCAATTCTCTGTTGTTTCCATATTTTGGGGCTCTGAGGCAGCAAAATGTCCTTGGATTCAGGCTCAGAGAGGAATTGTTTTGTCTGAAGATGGGAGAGCAGCAGCTCAGTGCTGTGCACTGGGGAAGGACAGGAATACAAACCCATGAAAGTAGAGAAATTAAAAATGCTAAGGCACCCATGGAACGCTGTGGTTTGGTGATATCAGTGCGTGGGTGCTGTGCAGGGTGGGGATCATGCTGGGTGTGGTTCAGGGGCTGCCCTGGCCTGACTGTGCCCTGCTGTTGCAGTATCAGCATCACTACCTCGTGCTACCCCCTCCCTTCCATCTGCTTCCGTGACCCCGTCAGTGACTGGTTCGAGAGCCTGGCCGAGTGCCTGCACTGGAACGTGCGCAAGAAACAGAACAACTTCGCYGTGGAGGAGGAGGAATTCTGAGCATCTGTGTCCCCCAGGACTGCTGGGAATGGAATGGAATGGAAAATGGAAATGGAAAATGGAAAGGAATGGGGCAGTTTCCCTCCTCTCTGCTGGGATTTTGGAGCTCTCGGTGTGGCCACCACCCTGGTTATGGTTTATATCCCTCACACCCGTGGCTGGGAAGGGTTGTGTTCCTTCCTGTCCCTCGAGAGAAGGAGTGGAAGGCTTTGATGGTTCTAATCCCGTGTGAATCTCCTCCCCAATGAGCGGTCTGAGAGTGGATTGTTCCTGATTTTTATCACCAACCACATCTGCAGCTTTGATTGTAACTTCTACCTTACCAGTTCCATGGTAGGCTGAATGTAGCTACACCAGGGAAAAGTGGCAGCAGAAAAGTGGCATTAAAAAATCTCCTCTTTTCATTTGGTAGATTTGTAACTCCATTTAACACTACTAGGAATAGAAAGGCTCAGAGAAGTTTTCTTTTTTCTTTTTTAAAAAAAACAAAAGCTCCTSTTTGTTATCTTCAGTACACTTTGCCCAGAAAATACTTTCTTACTTGCAAGTGTGACACACTGAAGAAACACCCACAAAGGATGTTTTTTTATTCATAGATGGAATTAGTAATTAAAAGTATATATTTTTGATATATACATTTCTCTCTCTTGTGCCCATTGGAGCAGTGGTTGACYCTTGGCTGTCAGCACTGTGGAAATRCCCACGAACAGCAGYGATGAGCATTGGTTATTACAGKTTTTGTAGCTGGGCTAATTCTGCAGTTCCTCTTTGGTAGGAATCATCATCCATRTGTTGGTTTAATTATTATTTTTGTTTGATTCCCTGGGATAAATGGTAGCATTACAGACTATCATGTTTCTAAAAAAACAAAATTCAAGCATTCAAGAAGAATCTGCACTTGGATTGCTGCTGTATTATAGTTCCATTATTATCCTGAAAAAAATACCGTGTTCTAGATCCTGAATGCCCTCAACTTCCATGGAAACTTTCCAACTCTTGGTGCTGAGAAATCCAGGATGGGATGGAAAAACGAGAGGACACATTCCCAGCGGAGTAGCAACGGTGCCTTCAGCACRCTCAAGATAATTCTAAGTCTCACATTTACTTTTTTTAAGATGCTTTCAAACCTTTCTAACTTCTCTCTGTACATATTTTATCGTACGTGCTTTTATGAAAGAACAAAACAACCCCAACGGAAGAACTGATTGGGGAGGAAATTAAAGGGTTTGTGCTGTACTTTACCTGTAAAAGAGCAAACCCAAGGATAATGTTTACATTTATGTTCTCTGTGGTGCAGTCTCATCATCATCTTATCCAAACTTCAGCGTTTTCCAGTCTTGCTGCATCGTCATTAAAGGAAGGGAAAGGAGCTGTTCAGTGTTTCATTAATTGAGTTCACTGATTGAGGTGGGATTGCCTTGGGAATGTGAATCTCTGCGGAACTTTGTTCATGATTGTCTTACGTTGTTTCACGTGGTCCAAAGTGGAAATGGGAAATGGGTTCATTTCCAAACTCTGCCTGACCTGCTGTCCTCTGATCTTTCAATAATGTCTCGTCCTTTTTGGATGCTGCCCTGGGCCGAGTTCATGAAATGCAGGCGAGAGCACTTTTCCAGAAAAGAGAAGCAAACTCTTGGGTAACAAATCACAATGAAAGTGTGTTCATATAAATTAATGCTTGGTTTGTACATTTTGTAAAATARAATATTGGTTTGATTTGGTCAAAACCAGATGGATTTTTGGGATATTTTGGAGAATATCCAGAGAGCTTTTGGGATTTCTCTTTCACTTGAATCTGCAGTAATTGTTTTATCACTGTTTTGAAGCTGCTTACGGGTTTCCTGAGTGGAGTATTCAGTTATTTGATAACTGGTTACTTTTCTGAGCTAGAGAAGTGTCAGGCTTTTTGCTTTGAAACTATTTTATTTAAACATGCAATAATTGAGAGAAGGAACAGGGTCTGGTGTCTAGAGAAACGTGTGGATGAGTGGAGAATGAGCAGTTCTAGGCACCCTGGGGAGTGGAAATCATTTTGCAGAGGTGAAATGATTTATGAGCCTTATCTAGTATTTTTTTAAAGATAACACTATATTCAGCACTTTTTATTTATGCTTTTTATAATAGTAAAGCTATTCTTGACTAAATTGCCGAACTTTTAATTTTCAGAGTGCACAGGTCCTGAAATCTGTAATCAAAGTGTACTGAACTACTTTAGATCTACATTAGGGGTTGGCTTGAAATTTTTTTTTCTGATTTCTCATCGGCTGCAATTGCATTGCAGGCTCTGAGGCTGCTGCAGCTTTGCTCATATTAAATTCCTGCCGAGAAAAAAACAATTTTTGGGGGGCTGATCAGCCCAGCAGAGCTGCTGGAGGCAGGGCAGTCACTCCAAAAGCTCCAAAAATCTGCCTYGATTCTCCCTGAAGCAGCTGCTTGAGATCCAGGCACAGCCCAGGCTGTGGTAAAACATCACAAAATCCCTTTTCAAGGTTTTTAATCTGCAAACTGCAGGAGAGGGAGGCTGGAGCAGCCCTGGAGTTCTGTGTTTGAGCTGCTCCAGGTGAGGGGGAGTCAGAAAAAAAGCTGCAATGCACCTCACTTTATTGGCAATAAAACCTCGTTTTGCTGATGTAGCTTATTCAGAATAACTTGGTGAAACTGTGCTTAAAAATAAAAAAGGGGGTTTGCTGATTAAGAGTTTCTAATTAAAGGGTTTGTAAGTCACTGGTACCTACAAATCCTTTCGTCTACAAAGGGCCAAAACAAGMTGGGAAATTAATTTGGTTTTCTTAAAAAAAAAGAAGTTATCCTCTGGTAAAAATTGAAGAAGTTGTTACCAACTGTGTGGTAGAGAATAAAGCAGTGTACTGAATTTTTAAAAGATGAAAAATCCTGTTACRTATTGTTAACGCATTGAAAACTTGGGTTTTAAATATTGTTGAGAAACAAAATATTTTTCAATCCTTTCAATAAAATCTTTTTGTAAAGTTGGATTTGTCAGTTTGTCCTTTGACTGGGGGGGAATATAAAATTGGGAATACAAAATCCCTTGGAATTGTGTGGGGTTTGACACTTCCCATGGGATCAGTGGCATCTGTTTTCTGGGAATACACCCAAGGTTTTTTTTGAATGTTTTRTAATTTTTTTTGAATTTTTTTTYCCTCAAAAATYTCAAAATAAATGCTGGATTTGCTGTGYAAGTTGAAACAAATCTTRTGTATAACAAACACTTGTTTTGAARGCCYAGGAATASAAATGGGAGGSAAGAAATWGATAAAGGCAATCCTGGTCAAGTGTTCTCTGATAATTTGATCCCCAGCAAGTTTAGRATTGAAAATGGGGTTTAAACACCTGTGGCACTTTCTGACCAAGTTCTGAACACTTCTYCCATGAAAGTTGTGATTAATGATGATGCTTGAGAGTCTTTTAATTTCATAATTCATCTGATTTCATAATTCACCCATTCCAGCAGTTCCTGCAGCTCAGGTGGTGGATAAACAGCAGGAGATGCCTTTGGCAGGTAAAGGAACAATTTTTGAGTGGAGTTTTTTACAAGGAGATGCCTTTTGCAGTTAAAGAATCTGTTTTTAATGGGAATTTTTGTTTTTCATGGCACTTTGGAAAGAGTTTTTTCACTTTTTCACTTTTTTCTGCCTGGCTGGTGCCCAACTCTTTGCTGTCCACAAAGCAATTTCTTTAGTTGGCCATAAAACATTTTTTTCCCCAAATTCTGAGCCAGCACAGGTTTTGTGCAAGAGCAGAGCCTTCCCTTCCCCTCCAGCCCTGCTGCCTGTGGGCTGGGCTTGGGGAACTGCAAATGTTCAATTGTGACTCTTCCAACAAGAATTYCTGGTGCCTCTGGGACTGCTGGGATGAAGTCACCGAGTCAGCTGCTGCTCTGTCAGCCCTACAGTCACAATTAACCTCTTTGTGCCTCCCTTGGGCTCCAGATAAAGTARATTTGGTTCAGGTTTAGGAGATGAGGATGAAAAAAATACATATTTTTATATGTATATTTTTATAGTTTTGATGGAATCCTTGTAAATTTCCCTAATAAGCTGCAATAATTTATTTTAACTGATTTTTGCAGTTTGCAGCTGCCTGCGAGGTAAAGATTGAATTGGTGCTGTTCCATGTGAAAGAATTATCCACAYACACAAACTGTGCTTATACTTTATTAAAAAATAGCCAGTAGTTAAAGGTTCCAGTCAATAAAATAGCAAACTTTTAAATTACACTGTTAAAGGCTTTGTTTTAACAGTCCCCCCAGGATGAAATGGCACCATGRTTACACTGAGGGAGGGGTGAACTTACAGCGAGGAGCTTCCATGTGTAGCTGGGGTTAAAAATTAAAAAAAAAATTGAAATATTCTGCAGCCAGAGGAGGGAGAAGAGCCCCAGCCAGGGGACACAACTGTCACCAGAACAATTCAGACCTGCTCAGCAGAAATGATGGCAGCACAATCCACTTCCAGGCTGGGGTACAGACGATGGAAGTGCAAATTTCCTTCGTGATATTTGTGCTTATCCAGGCAAAAAGCATTGACAGGAGCAACATTTCTGATCACAGGCAACGGTGAGCCCCCTGTGGCTCCACCCAAAGCAGCAGCAGCAACAGGAGTGAAAATGCTTTGTCCTGGCAGAACTCACAGGAGTGAGGGGATCACCTGGCAATTTCCCCAGCATGTTTTACTTTTTACACCTGCAGTGCTCCAGGAAATGTGTGACATCTTCCTGACCCTTCTCCATTCTGGGGAAGTGACCCATTGTCTTTGTTCATCAGGAGTTCCCACCTGTGAACCCCCTGTGGCTCCATCCAAAGCAGCAGCAGGAAAAGGAGGAGTGAAAGATGCTTTGTCCTTTTAGCAGAACTCACAGGAGTGAGAGGATCACCTGGCAATTTCTAGAGCACATTTTTGCTCTTTGAAATCTGGCCCACCTGCAGTGCTCCAGGAAATGTGTGACATCTTCCTGAGCCTCTGTCCTTGAAATCCTGTCCACCCTGAAGGCAGGTCCTTGGTCAGGAGCTCCCTGGTGTGACCCCACTCCAGGGGGAGGGCTCAGGAGTCGATCCTTCCATAGGAAGAAAACACTGGGGGAGGAAAAACAGAAAGCACAGAGGGAATTCAGTCAGCACCACTGGAATGGCTCAGTGTTCCTTGTGACAGAAGGGCTGGGGGGTGTCCCAGTGGCTCTCCAGGTCCCTTTATTGTCTCTATTACACAACAGGACAGAAAAATCACAAATATCAGATTTGTTCACACAGGTTTGATTTTCTGGACAGCAGTAGTTCTTACTCAGGTGGCAGCAGCTTTCAAGGAAAAAACAAATTGTTCCACCCAGCTCCTGAGCTTTGGCAGCCCAGTGATTTTGAGGCTGCAGAACTGCTCAATGTCACTGGGGATCTGCCTTTTACTGCGACAAATCCCTAAGGATTTTCCTTATTTCACTGACTGTGAACAGCCTCCAACCTTCCCAGTGAATGTTTCAGGTCCTTACTTCTTTCCCAGTGAATTTTTGGGGTACTTGTTTCCCTCCCAGTCAATTTTTGGGGTCCTTACTTCCCTCTCAGTCATTTTTTTGCAGTACTTACTTGTCTCCCAGTCAAGTTTTGGGGTACACACTTCTCTCCCAGTCAATTTTTGGGGTACACACTCCTCTCCCAGTGGATTTTTGAGCTATTTACTTCCCTCCCAGTCCATTTTTGGGGTACACACTTCTCTCCCAGTCAATTTTTGGGGTACTTACTTCTCTCCCTCAGCCCCTGCCCGAAGCTGCGGTAGACRTGAACCAGAGCCCAGAACAGAACGGATTTGATTGCGACAGAAATGCAGGAGCCKGTGATGAAAGCGGCCTCCAGGGTGTAAGAATTGCCTTTGCCCCACTCCTTGATCACCTGCAGGAAAAGGGAGATGTGAAACTCAGCTAAAAAAAAAACCAAAAAACTGCTGCCAGCTTGAAGCCAGAACACTGGATTTGTGAAAGAAGCCATAAATCACAATGAAAGTGTGTTCATTAATGCTTGGTTTGTACATTTTGTAAAATAGAATATTGGTTTGGTCAAAAYCAGATGGATTTTGGGATATTTTGGAGAATATCCAGAGAGCTTTTGGGATTTCTCATTCATCAGAATCTGCAGTAATTGTTTTTATCACTGTTTTGAAGCTGCTGAGAGGTTTCCTAAGTGGAATATTCAGTTATTTGATAACTGAATATCAAATACTTTTTTATTTGGTAACTGGTTACTTTTGGAGCTCAAGAAGTGTCAGAGATGGTAATTGGGAAAAAAGCACAAACCCAAGTGGTCACTTTGAAACCATCTGAGCTTTCTGATGATTTGATGTACAGAGTGGGGTCCTGCTGTGCTCTGCCAGCTCCATCTGGCCTGGAATAATGGGAAGAGCCTGATTTATTTGCTTTTTTTGATAAATGGAACCCYGAGGCTGTGGGTGGCTCTGACCCTGGCTCTGGCAGTGTCTGGGATGTGCAGGAGGAGGAACATTGGCCATTCTCAGCATTCCAGAATTCCAGCCTGATTTCCCCTTACCCTCCTCTCACACATCTCATGGGAGGTGCCCACTGATAAAGGCTTTATCTCAGTTCCAGAGCCAAAAATCTGCCCCAAACTGGAGCTTGTTGGGCTTGCACTGCCTTGTTTTGGCTAAATCAGAACTGACAGCTGGGACTGCTGCCTAAGAAATTCCTTAAAATAAAACAACAGAGCCCTGGTCAAATGCTCTGGCACCACTTGAAGCTCCTATGAAAAAGGGGAGGCATTTTTGAGGAGTTGTGTGTCTTGTACAAGATTTTGTTTCATCTTTCCCTCATCATTCTTTGCAGGGATTTCCAGAGCCTCTCCCTCTGATCAGTTCAAGAGCAGCTTGACACAGTCCCTGTCCTGAAAAGTTGATCCTGAAGAGCCAGGATGTGCCTGCTGCTCTCTTTGAATGCAGCAGGAGCTGCAGGGAAAGGGTGAGGCAGCACCCTTGGGGGCTGAGGAGGATGAGGATGAGACCCCCAGCCTTCCTCCCTTACCGTGTAGAGCAGGTAGATGAGATAAACCACCTCAGGCACGTTCTGAATCAGAAAAACCCACACCAGAGCTTTCAGCTCTTTTAAAATCTGCAAAAGAAGATGAGACACAGCTCTGTAAGTCATTGCTACACACAAAAAAAGCTACATACAGTTGAATATTCATAGCATTCCAAGTGTTGGTTAAGCTGAGCTCTCAGTCTGAGCTTTGCTCTCCCCTTGCCTTCTCCATTTATGGTTTTTAGCAGGAAATTCAGCCTCAGGAGTGGTGATTCCCCTTTTCTCTGGGTACACTCACATTTTTCTCTGAAACATTTTCATTATTAACAGACTGAAAGCTTCYCATAACTTTTTCTCCACCTTTCTTTTTACTGCACAGCAGTGCAGTGACTGAGGACTGAAATGTGGGAGAAGCAGGAGGATTTAAGTGCCCAGAGAATTGAATTTCACAATTCCCCCTGGGACTTGGGAAAGAAGAAAGGGACTGAGCAGCCCTGAGCTGGGAGGGCAGGTCTGAGCAAAGGCAACAAAAGCAGCTGAGTCACTGGGSATGAGAGAAATGTTAGGATTGGATTTGATGCATCTGATCAGCACCAGATTCCCCCCAAAACCCAAAACTGATCCTTCAATGGTCAGAATGTTGACCTGTTGCCTGAATTATTGATTTATTTTAAAAGTTTTAGCAAGGAAAGCCAACAAAACACATAGGAAGCTGCATTTCAGCTGTCAGGAATTTGTGTGAACGACTAAAGCAAACAGCCCAGGAGCCTAAAACAACATCCACCCCCAAAAAACCCCTCAACTCCTTCCTGGTAATAAAAAACTCACTTATCTGATGKACTTTAGCCCTGATTCTGCAATCGTTCTTGGAACAGAGGCTCAAGATTTCAGAGGAAGTTCAGGCTGACATGAAAAAYGACATTTCAAATTCACAAATCTTTAGGTTAACCTGAGCTTTGAAGAAGATGGCCCAAATAAAAGGATCCTTCATCTTTTTGGTGTGGATTCCTAAGATTTTTTAATTAAGCTTCCCTATGGCAAACACCTGGAAATATGCCCATTATTAATATTAATAAAGGCCTCACTGTGTCTGTATCACTGTAATAATTTGGAAGATTGCTCCCAGTTTCACCCAGCCTTGGAAGAGAGGCAGAAATATTGAACMCAGTGTGATCTTCCAGGTTTCATTGGTGATCAAGGACTGAAACAAGGTCCCTCAGAATGAAATAGTGACAATGTGACCTTGTTTCGCCCCGTGTGCTCAGTTCAGACACAAATTTAGACAAAACCTGGCTTTGYTATTGCTGGAGCTTTGATTTCCTCCATCGTGGCTCCCTCCCCTCAGCCTGTGGGAAGCCCTGAGGGTGAGGATGTGCAGTGCCAGGGGTTTTTTGTCCCTGGGTGTCCCTGCAGCTGGACACTCACTGCAATGATGCCCACGGTGACCTTGAGGCAGCCCCACACCACGCCYGTGGCTGAGATGACGTTGTGCAGCAGGGTGACCTCGTGCAGGCTGATCAGCAGGATGCACAGGCACAGCTGGGGAGGCAAAATTCAGTGAAATCGTTGTTTGGAAACCAGGCAGCCCCACCAAAAAATATCTGCCACAAACTCCCTGCAAACAGCAAGTTGGGCATGGGCCTAAAAGCTGAAATTATTCCTCATGGAATGGGAAACAAGGACAGAGGTTCTTTCCTGTGTAACAGCAAGCAAAAAGAACAGGAGGAGCAGATAAAGCTTAAATAATGCAGCAATAAATAGAAATGAGGGGTAGTTAGGGAGGTAACAGATCTTGGGTTCATTTCCCCYATCTGTAACTTCATTTTCTGTCTCACTGCCCTGTTGCTCAGGTTCCCCTCTCCCACCCCAGTMTCATCTCCTCAAGTGCAGGAGTCACTGCAAAGTGGGAGATGTGCAGGAATAACCCTTCTTCATTTAGGAGGCCATAGGTGGGTCAGAGCTCCTGGAAGCAATTGGTTTTTTTAGGGATAAACATTCCAAAAATAAGTTTCAGTTCTCCTTTTGTGCAGGACAAYGATAAAATATATTTTGATTTGTTTTTATAGATTTTAGCTAAGCTGAGCAAACACCTGGAGATACAACTATTATTAAGTTAATATTAATAAAAGTTTGATAGAGGATTGCTCTTGGAAGTTGATAACWCAGTCCAGGATATTATCAATAAAAGGGAAAAAGGGGATCTGGGGGTCAGAGCTCTGTACCTGTGCCTGCAGGTCAAAAGTGAGCATGGAAAAGCAGAGGTTGAGCATGAAGTACTGGGAYTGGAGGCTCTCCAGGGCACCTCCCACCCGGAATGCCATCATGGACTGGCTCTGGATGAGGATGATGGCACAGATCACATCGAAGGAGCCCACCAGCAGGATCAGCACGAAACGGGCCTGCAGGGGACAGAAACAGGGATGGCAATGGCCAGGCCACAACAGGGAATCCARMTGGAAATAAYGACAGGAGCAACAAAATCCTAACAYAGATTGTGGTTCTGAGCTKCCTGTTTGAGCAAACCAACCATTCCCACTGAYTGCAGCTGGGACAGTGCATTATTCCAAATGCTGGACTTGCAAAATTCCATAAAACATGGGTTTTTGTCTGTATCCACTTTGCTGGCATTCACACTGAATGTCTGCTGCTTTAAGGATGGCTCAAGTGGCAAAACCTTCACTATTACATTGATATGAAAATATTTATAACTGGAAATAATTCTGGCTCAGAAAACAGAGTTACAGTAACCCAAGTTACAGTTTGAGTAGTAAAAAAACTACTTAATAGAATTTTTCCCATTTAAACCAGGCTTTTACTTTGAAGTTCTTGTTTAATATTTACACTGTACATCTTAAAAGAAACCTGCATTTCTTTGATGCCTATTCCTTATTGACCCTAACAACCCAATTTGCTGCAAATAAMTGTGTTTAACTAAATGTCAAATTGACAAATCAACTGAATTGGAAAGGCTGCTTTGCCCCATCTCCCTTGCTTGGCTGCCACCTCTCCTGTTGAAGAATAATTTTTAACTACAGAACTCAGGAAGGCCTAAAATACAGTATTTTATTATTTTTTACTGCTATGAAATGCAAACAAGATAATCTGGAGTGCAGCATTGTATCTTTYTGTTTCCTTTTTCCTCATAAAAACWCATTTATGAGCACTGGGGCAATGGCTGTGGCCTTGCCTATAGATTGGGGATTCCAGTTCTATCCACAAGTTAGATTTATGTGACTTCAGGCCAAACATTTGCCAGAGGGAAATCTGAAGCAGTGAGGGTGAAGTGCAGGATATATTCTGCAGAAATAATTCTTTGATATTTATGTTATTTTTGGATGCTGCCTAAGGAAACTCAGAGAACAGCTCAGAGAAGATTTGCAATTGTGGGTGKGCACATTTTGTTGTTCAGTAGGAAAAATTCACCCTGACTCTGTTATCAGTRATAATARWWRWWMWWWWKWWWWWTKWAWRWWWAAAAWATATATATATATATAWAATATAATCTGTGTTACCACAGCTCTTGACTTTGAAAATGATGGATTTCCAAACCCAAGCTGTGGAGGAAGGAAAAGCTGATGAAAAGTTGATTAAAAGCAGGAGACTGACCAGGAGTTTGGGCTTCTGCTCAGCAGGGAGCACGGTGAAGTTGATGATGGAGCGGAACATCACCAGCAGGATGGAGAGCACGAAGACAATGAGCTCCTGGCGGTTCTCCTGCAGGATCCCCCTGCTCACATAATACACACAGAACACTGGGGAGGAGAGGGAATGTCAGTGCCAGGTCAAACTGGGGCAAAACTTACAGCATGCTGGAGCCACAGGCCAAAGTGGAGGGATCAAAGTGTCCCTGAGGCTCCTCGGTCAGGAGCGTCTTTGTTCTTACCCAAAAGCTTCAATCAGATAATTAAAATACTCCCCACAGTGTTTAGCACACAAGAAATGAGATAATTAGTCTGATTTTTAGATTATTTGTGAAGCAACACTCTCAAAATGGCAGTGTTTTCTTACCACAGCCAAAGTGACAATGAATTTCTTTTTTCCAGAGTGCTGCTTCCTTGATTCCACACATCAAATTATCCAAATTTGGGATAGTGTGGTACAAATTTTCAAATGAAATAATAACTTCAGTGTCTCTAAACAAACCTTCAGTGAATGGACTTCCTTTTCCAMTGCCCTTTAACAGGGAGTGAGAAAAAGGAAAAAAGCAAATTACAAAGTGAATCATGTGATTTTCTGACATCCTTATGACCTCAGGAAGACCTGAGAGACTTAAGATAGTATTTCCTTGTTTTGCAAACTCAGCTGCTAAATCGAAAGAAATCAGTACAAATTTGAAAATAACCTCTTTTTTGGTCATTAAGCTTTTTGCAGAGGTGGCACATGCACATGAAATTTCCTGAAATCCTCAGTTTTATTATTTTCATGTTAATTTCTATTTAATACAAATGGATCCAAGAAGTTGCTACTGAAGCTCTAATCAGAAATACCCAAGGAAGGAAGTTTGGAGTGTGGACAMCTGAATTCTCAGCATATTATAGCAAAGACATTAAAATAGGAATGGGAGAATTTTGCTGGCATAGCTGAACATTCAGTATCTCTTACACAGGAAACTTCAGTTGCTTCTTGATCACTAAATTATTAATAATTATTATAATTAAATTATCATCACAATCTTCATTATTTTCATTATTATTTTCATTATTTACTACATCCAGACAGTGTTTCTTACCAACTCCAACCAGTTGAATGAAGGAAATGGTGAAATCCTCCTCAGTCTGGCGGACCAGTGTCTCTATGGTCAGGCCTATGACACTCAGCAGGGACAAAATAGTGACACAAAAGTAGATCTTCACAGGGAATGAGAGCTCTGAACATGGTTTTATCTGTAAAGGGAAAAAATATTTCAACACATCATGCAGAATAAACTCATTGTTGTTCCTAAAAAACACATGGAGGCGAGCAGGGTAAATGAGACAGTCCAGGGTTAACTTTGGGAAAAGGAAGAGAAACCCTACAATTGAATTGAAACTGCTGAGGAAGGGACAAGCCTAACTTTATTTTCTAATTAATCTCAGCCTAGATTATCCAGGTTTATACCTCCAGCCTGTCTTTGTGCCTCACAAGGCCACGGTGTTATAATCCATTGGAGACTGCCAGTGCCCATATACACACCTGTCACAGCACAGAAATAACATTTTCMCAGACTCTAAGTTTTAGAAAATTGTAAAGACAGGGTGAGTGTTCTCAGTAAAGAGAGATCCTTATTTCCTTTTATTAAAATACCTCCAGTGAAGCAACATCCTCACAGGAATTTAACATTTGGTTTGTTCAGCTGGAGGAGAGGAGTCTGAGGGGAATCTGAGGGGAGACTGAGGGGACACTGAGGGGACACTGAGGGGAAATTGAGGGGACACTGAGGGGACACTGAGGGGACACTGAGGGGAAATTGAGGGGAGACTGAGGGGACACTGAGGGGAAATTGAGGGGACACTGAGGGGAAATTGAGGGGACACTGAGGGGAAATTGAGGGGAGACTAAGGGGACAGTGAGGGGAAATTGAGGGGACACTGAGGGGAGACTGAGGGGAGACTAAGGGGACACTGAGAGGAAATTGAGGGGAAATTGAGGGGACACTGAGGGGAGACTGAGGGGAAATTGAGGGGAAATTGAGGGGACACTGAGGGGAAATTGAGGGGACATTGAGGGGACACTGAGGGGACACTGAGGGGAGACTGAGGGGAAATTGATGGGACACTGAGGGGACATTGAGGGGACACTGAGGGGAGACTGAGGAGAAATTGAGGGGAGACTGAGGGGACACTGAGGGTAAATTGAGGGGACACTGAGGGGACACCTCAAGGCCGCAGCACCTCCTGAGGGACAGCTCCGATCCCTGCTCCCTGTGACAGGGACAGGACCCATGGAAGGGCTGGAGATCTACCAGGGTGGATTAGGGCGGATTTTAGGGAAAGGTTTTTCCCCCAGAGGGTGCTGGGCACTGCCCAGGGCACAGGCACGGCCCTGAGAGCTCCAGGTGAGTTTGGACAGCGCTGCCAGGGATGCTCAGGGTGGGATTTGGGGGTGTCTGTGCAGGATCAGGAGCTAGACTGGGTAATTCCTTCCAGCTCAAGATATTCCACGATTTCGTGATTCTGTCAGAAGAACGCCCGGCTGTGACAAGCCTCGGCGAGTGAGCACCTGCACTCCCTAATCCACCTGACTCCGGACAAGGATTTCAGACCCGTTTTTCCATTCCCCCCGGGGCAGAGCGAGGCRGAGGACAGCGGTAACCTGCCCACGCCAGCACGGATGTACTCACGGGRCCGCAGGGCGTGGGGATGAGCTGCCGGTGCCGCGGGGTGAGGTTGGGCAGGTTCGGCCCCGCCGGGGCCGCGGCGCCGCTGCGGGAGAAACAACGGGACCGTCACGGGGCCGTACCACCCCCACAGCGGGGGGGAACAGCCCGCACCCCCCCCATCCCCGTCATAGGCGCCTCCAGGTGAGGCGCAGGTGGAGCGTGGGGAGCCCCCCCCGCGCCGCGCGTGGTGCGGCCCGTCCCGGCCCGCCCGTACCTGCCGTCCATGGCGGCGGCCGCGCGTCCCGCCCCGGCTGCGGGCCCTACATGGCTGCGGAGGGGTCCCGGCAGCTCTTCCGGGGGACCGGCGGGGACGTCACTTCCCCGGCAGCGGCGGGAAGCGTTCTGTGGGATCCTCCCGGGCGGCGGGGCCGCCGCGCTCCCGCCCCTCCGCCCCGGGGGTCCCCTCGGGCATCCCGCCCGCCTCCATGGAGGGGCGGCCCTCAGCGAAGCGCCCGGCGGGGCTCTGCGCGGTTCCACCCGGCTGTGCGTGCCCTGTAACCCCCTTTTTGCTTCATTTCCTCGTGGTTTTGGTAAAATGGCCTCCCCGCGACGGGGGAAACGAACGGGGACAAAGGGGTGAGCCCGGCGCTGGGCTCCGCGGTGCCCGTCCAGCCCCGGCGGGGCGGTGCGCGGCCGGACCCGCCTCCCCGGCCGGCTCGGGGAGGGGATGGGATGGGCGGCCTCAGCCCGGTGCTACCGGAGCGGGGAGCGCTCAGGTGCCGGCCGGRGGACGGAGGGAAGCAGGAGGGATGGGATGGGARCGGCTGCAGAGGAGGATCGCTGGCYGGGCCTGGGCAGGGGGATGGCKGTGCTGAGGAGCACCGGGGGCCGGGTCAGAACGGCTGCGGTGCTCCCTTGGAGGGCTCCGAACCCCGCTCCGGTGTGGGGGATGCTCCTGGCCTGCAGGGAAGGAGCCGGTTCGGAATGCGGAGGGAAGGTTCTGCGAGTGATTGAGGAGAAATACAGCCGGAGTGCCACAAAGTGCTGAGCTATTGCAGCATCTTCTCTGGATGGGATCTGTGAATGGTTCTGCTGTTTTATTTATTGTGTTTGTATGCTCTCGATGCCGTTGGTGAAGCAGTGTTAATATTCACAGCTTGCTCAGGGTGCTGATTTTTGTATATTCACTGCGTTGGGAGCGATATTTGGGTGACCTTTTGTGTGACAGATGAAGGGTCACGGACACAAAGCTCTGTTTTTTCACTGTCAGATCAGCCTTAGCTTCCCAAACCCTYGCAACATATTTGAGCTTTAGTTTTCTTTTTGTGTAAAGCCGTCTTTATAAATTCGTTGTGGCTATTTTTTCCAGCTTAATACTTCGCTACTGCTGGTGTAGTTCAAGGTTGGAGAAGACACAAGGAGTGTGAGAGAAGCACTGCAGGCTGCTGGTGCTGTTGAGCTGGAAGATTGAGTCTTTGTGTGGAATCCAAGAGAAACAACTGCCAACCACTGCCACGTTTTCATCTGTTGGTAAACATCAGCTGCTGGTTGGCCTTGAGGGAGGAAGACTCAATTAGTTCCAGATGGACAACTCTTTCAGCCCATTTAGGCTTTCCAGTTGATTTAAGCCAGCAGGTCAGTAATTTRGGGGAGTATTTTGTTCTTATTTGCTGTTCTGCTTCCTGCCATGTGTGGAATCGGCGATATCAAATCTGATATCGCAGCGCTGCTGAGGGTGGGGCTTTGTGCTTAATTGGTCTTGGCTTTAATTAAGTTGTTCAAACAGAAAATGTGTCCAAAAAGCTGCCATAATTAACTCTTTTGAATGTAGAGGGGTGTTTTTTAAAAGACCTGAAAAAGGAGGAGGAGTCAAGAATCCATTTTTCTTAACAAATTCTCTTGGAGAATGTCCATCTTTTTTCGAAGTTTTGTGTTAAACTGGGTTACCACAAATACATGGTTTAATGTGACTGTGGTGGTATTGTGCTGCTGGCATTAATTCCTGGAAAAATGGAAAGAGATAAGGGAACAGGGATGGAAATCCTCAGTGCATGGCTGTAATAACTAGAGAATGTGAAGAATGGAAAATTTCTCTGTCAAGTAGCTGCTGTGTCGGAGACTGAGACTGACACGAGATATTCAAACTCACACAGTACCTCTGTGATTTATTTGAGATGCCACATTGGACATTCAAAAAGTACGAAAAATCAAATATTGAAAAAGAAAATAGTGTGAGTTGTTCACTAAACCAGGGCGGGTGAAGTAGCTCTTGTTACAACTCTTGTATTTCTCTTRTCATTGGTTATGAGAGGAGTGAAGATCTCAGGGTGGTTTTGTTGTTCTCTCTTCTCTCCTACTGTAATCTGCCACATTTTGTGTCATTTGTAAAAGAAAAAAAAAGCTTCAGTTGCCAATGATTTGGCAGCCTTTTGCTGCCAAGTCTGGTAAAAAGGCTTTAAGAATCAGTGCAAGTGCCCATATTGAATTGCAAGGTATGGCTGAATGAGGAAGGATTTTATTCACATTAAATCAGTAATTAAATAAGTAATTAAATAGATAACCACTGTGGAAAGCTCTTGGATATGCTTTCCTGTTTTTTTCACCTGGATACATATACCAAGTGAATTAGTGGGAGTTATTGATTGTTGATTGATTACTGATTGCTCTCTTTGACTCAGGTTGATAACAGGTTAATCAGTACTCAGAGTAGAGGCTCCTGCTTGGATTTGCTGCGTTAGGAAGTTTTAAACACAGACTGAGATCAAAGTCACTGCAGAATCTGCAGAAGAGGAGTTAGTTCCAATTGGAAAGGCTGTGTTGAGGTGCTTTAGAGGAGAAAAAACTTAAAAACACATGAAGTCTCTTGTCTGGGATAAATTCTTGGTGCTTAATCTTGATATTAAGATAGGAGGAGCTCAAAATCCAGCCTGAAAAACTACAGAGTGTTTCAAAGCCCTGAAAGATGAGTCTTTATCTTTGATAAAGTGCAGGTGAATTGTGCCATCTTTGCTGCATCAGGGATGTAAAACGTCACATATTTTTCCYTTTTTTTCCCCTYTTAGGCAGAAAACATGGAACAGCCCCCATGAAGAAGCCTGTGGAGTTTATATTGGTGCAAGATGTTCTTTGGAGGACCAAGCAGAGTTTCCCAGGCTGGGAGATGAAGCATTAATCACACAACGACRTCGTCATTTGGAAAGCGTCGCTTTGCACGAAGGACAAATTTTCAATTCCTCACCTCACCATGGCAGCCGTGACCACTGCCCCCACCCCAGAGCCCCCAAATCCTCCCCCTCTGGAGGAGAAGCCCAAAGGGAAATCCCTGTTCCAGCTGGGTTCACTTTTCACTAACAGGAGTGAGAAATTTGTGATCGCTCGCAGTGACAGTTTGCCCGAGGAGAACGTCCTGAAAATCACCATCACTGAGACCACGGTCATCGAGTCTGACCTGGGCATCTGGAATTCCCACGCCCTCATCTACCTCACTTTGTGGTTTTTYTTCAGCTTTTGCACTCTTTTCCTTAACAAATACATTCTTTCCTTGCTGGAGGGGGAGCCCAGCATGCTAGGTACCCTGCTTTTCCTTCCACCTGAATTTCAGGGAGGGATTGTCTGATTTATTTTACTGGAATGGGAGCCCCMAAACCTGCCAGAGCTCCAGAAACATTTGGGCAACGATTCCAAATCATTGTTTTGGGGTCTGTGCAGGGATAAAAATTGGGCTGGATGATCCTTCCAGCTCAGGATATTCCATGATCCTAAAATACCAGATCATCCCATATAAAGCTGAGGGAGGGAATGGTTGAACTGAAGTGAGAAAGACCTGGTTGGAAGGTGTGGGGAGGGATCTTGGGGCTGGGAATTTGGGATTTCGGCCTTTTAAGTGGTTTCTGACACAGTCCATTCCTCCACTCACTGAATGATGAAACTTTGCATGTAGAGGAGCTTTAAGGGAGGAAAAAGCCTGTGATTTTTTTTGGTTTTGTGTTGAAAGGTTTAAAAAAAGCAAAGTTTTGAGTAAGTTGTTGATGGTCTGCAAGACCATCACACTGTCCAGTGCAAAAGTTGCATTTGATGATCCCAATTGTCCAGTGATCATTTTAGTTCTATTTTTTTTTACTTCTTAAGGGGCAAACCAAACAAAGGGCAGTTTATCCATGAACCAGGTATAAACACTTGGTTTATTGTGCTGTCTTGCTGACGGATGCAGAAGTAAAGAGCTTTTGTGAGAAYAAAATATTTCAAATATATTTTTTTACTGTTAATAAAATACGTTATTTATAATTTATAAAATATATAAAATCCAAACAGTGATTTCCAAACTGCACTGAAGTTTGTGTAAGAAATATCCTCACAGTGATGTGTTTTTATATTCTGATCTGATTTTTTTCCACTCTCACCCTYCTTCAGGTGCTGTTCAAATGCTCTCCACCACCTTCATTGGCTGCATCAAAATGTTTGTCCCGTGCTGTCTGTACCAGCACAAAACCCGCATCTCCTACCCCCCCAACTTCATCATGATCATGCTCTTCGTTGGATTAATGAGGTAAATTATCGGGGCTAATTGTTCCTAGGCTAAAATTTGGGGTTTTTTAACAAAAGGTCCATTTTCATGGCTCTCTGCCTTTTCATTCTTGGTGAGAAGCTGTTTGGAGTATTCACCCTTCCCCTCCAGAATCATCCCAGGATAATCTATAAATTAAATATATATATATATATATATATATATATATATATGTTTTTATATTTTAAATATTATATATATATATAATACATATAAAAATAATAATGGGCACTCATTATAAATAATAATGGGCACCCAGATATCAATTTTTTTTGCTTATTTTCTGTCGTTCCTTTTCTCAGATGTCAATTTTTTTGGCTTCCTTACCTTCCCATCAYGTTTACCTTTTTTTTACAGCACTCTTTGCTTTCTTCTGCTCCCTTCTGAGACTGATGTTTGTTCAGTGCTTTAATATTTACCATCCTTTATCTCAGAAGTGATCCAGGCTATTCATATTTATCTTTTAAAACATCAATATTTGCTKGCTGCTGGGATAGTATCACTTTGTGGTCTAGGAGGGAATAAAAATACATAGGTTTGTTTCCTCTACTCTGCAAAACTGATAAGAATAATCCAATAAATAATAAATTAAATTAATTTTGCTGTTTAAATTGTGGYAGTTAGGTGGCATATCTAATGTACACTAAAAATAGATAACTGCAGATCAAATTTCTGTGGTGAATTACTGTTTCTCAGAAGATTTTCGCTTTTCCAGCTGAGCCTGTTGAAAACTTTGGCTTAGAAAAATGCTCTTTTGAACCTTRGAGTATGTTAAAAAACAAACTTTGTGGTCTGGAAATCCACTCTACAGCCAAAGAAATTGCACAATTGCCCAAGGGTGCCTTTATTTGCTTTAAATAAATAAAGTTTTAGCCAAAGCTGAAAAAAAWAGCTCCGACCTTGCAGGTGCAGGAGAAATTACAGTGCAACTCTTGTTATGCTGGGTGTCCACAAGTAGCTCTTAAATAGTTATTTTAATTTCTTCTAGTCCAGTAATTTATCCCTGCAGATTTTATTAATTTCTTTTGATGATTTGCAGATTTGCAACAGTGGTCCTGGGCCTGGTCAGCTTGAAGAACGTGGCGGTTTCGTTTGCAGAAACGGTGAAAAGTTCTGCTCCAATTTTCACTGTCATCATGTCCCGGATGATTTTGGGGGAATACACTGGTGAGTCCTGAAAGGACATTTCATTACTCTCTCTTGATTGATTTTTTTTTAAAGAAATGTATTTTTAAAATATTTATTATATATATTTATCATATTTTTAATGGCCTTTGCCAAAGAAAGCAAAGGCCTTTAAAATATTAATTTAAAACTTTATATATTTTATATATTTATACATATAAATGTATATATATATACATATATATACATATATTCATACATGTCTATTATATGTTTAGTTATATATATATAATATATATGTATGTAATAATATATATGTAATACATAAAATTATACATATGTATTATATATATTATATATATAAATTATACATATGTATTATATCTATAATATGTATAAATGTATAATAAAGGGATAAATAGATATGTATATAAATAAAAATATATATTTAAATATATGTAAGTGTATACAATATATATAAATCTATGATAGAAATATAAATCTAAAAATGCATATAAATATATATATAGATGTATATAAGTATATTTAAATATATATAAATGTATATAATATCTATAAATGTATAATAAAGATATAAATATATAAGCATACTACAAATGTATTTATAAATATTTAAAGGTAATTCATAGAAATAAATAAGAAAGAAATATAAATACAAGAATCAGAATATAGATATTAAAATAGATTTATAAATATGGAAATAGAATAAACACAGCTGGAAGAATCAGTCTGAAAACAATGAGTATACAGGATTAAAAAGGGTTTGGGGTAAGGGGATTGTTGTTATTTTTCTGTCAACAAAATATTACTGTGCCTTTGAATCATTGAAGTTCAGTGTGGTCCTGTTTTGCTGTTCAGTACTGAAATTCTTTCAAAGCCCCAGTGCTGGGTGCAGTGGTTGCAATGGAATTGTCCCTTTGCAGGGCTGTTGGTGAATCTGTCCCTGATCCCCGTGATGGGAGGGCTGGCRCTGTGCACGGCCACCGAGATCAGCTTCAACATCCTGGGCTTCTCTGCAGCACTGTCCACCAACATCATGGACTGGTGAGGCCCTGAGGCTCAACAAACACATTGTTTATTTCTGTTTGTAAATTACAAGCTATTCATCTATATATTAAAATTATATCTTTATTTTATATCTCAATTCAATATAAATTAACTGATATTTTATTTATTCTTTATATTTTTTACATACATATCTGTATTCTTTTATATATTCTTTAAGAAATAACAATATTTTGTTTTATTTCTTAAAGAATATTATAAATAAATTTATTATTATTAAGAATTATAATAAATAATACTATTATTATGATAGTATCCTATTATAATGAATTACTATTTCTTACAATTATTTATATATGAATATAATATTTAGTATATTTACATAATATAATTATTTATTATAACAATGATTGTATTTATTATAAATGATAATTTAATACACTTTATTATTGTTATAATAAACCTTTATTATATTATATAATTATATTTATAATTCCACTGGTAGATGGAAGAAAATAGTTTCATATGGTTTCAATTCTGCACAATGCACTTAAAAGTTGGTATTGAAAAAGCATTTTTAACAAATTATTTATTTTTTCCCTCATATCTAAGGACATAATTGAGATGAAATAATAAAACTTCATTAGACCAAACTCTTTTCTATACTTGTAGAAAATCTGTTTACCCATCTGAGAGAAACAGGATTGATTGATTTGTCCTAATTAAAATACAGCTTTTATTTTTTATTTTTTAATTCTTCTTTTCCAGTTTGCAAAACGTCTTTTCCAAAAAACTTCTCAGTGGAGACAAATACAGATTTTCGTAAGTATTCTGATTATTTCAGGTTTGGTTTTATTGGGAATATATAAGGAAATAATGCAAGGAAATCAAATATTTATCATTTTATTGCACCAGAAAGTGTAAATTTGATCACGTCAATCATTTTATCACAGAAAGAAAACTCCTGAGCTCCCACCTCAGTTTCAGAATCAGCTCCAGCTCCCAGCAAACCCCAAAAAAATAACATTTTCACAGAAATCACTCCTTATTCTGCCATCAGCACCCACCYTTCACATTGCTGGGTGTGCACAAAACAACTTTTTAACCATAAAATTTAAACCAGGAGTGAATTCTTGAGCTAAAAACCACCTTTAACAATATTTGTGGSTTTTACCCTGAAATAAAAACCTACTTTTGGTCTTTTGTACCTTTTAACTTCAGTCCCTGAAAGCAAACCAGTCTTTGCTTTGAGAGAGGAAACTTCTAATATTTCTTTAATAATTTAATAATTCCTAATTTCTTCTCCTTTCTAGAGCCCCAGARCTTCAATTCTACACAAGTGCTGCTGCTGTGGTAATGCTTATTCCAGCCTGGATATTCTTCATGGTAATTTGAATTCTATCATTTGTTTAGATTATTTTTTATTTAATTGTGAGCAGAATATGCAATGAAGGTTAATATTAAATTTCACCTTTCATCCTTCCTGTTTTTTTTTAAATCAGACTAAAATACAATTCATCCTTTTGCAAGAGATTGTGGSARTAAAAAAGAGAAAATTGTRAAAGAAATAATTTAATATAGACAGGAGTTAATCCAAAACCCCTGAGTTCATCTCAGGATTTTCAAGCCAAATGATAATTTTGTC
>NW_026624204.1:115616-117661 GCF_030028575.1 Malurus melanocephalus
GTTTCCTGCAGCTCCGTTGTTCCTGTGCGCTGTAGAGCCTGAAGAGCTCCAAGGAGGGRATTGTCCCACTCTGCTCCAGCCCTGTGAGGGCATTTTTAGGATCCCAAAACCTTCCAGAGCTCCAGGAGGATTTTAGACAGCACAAGGTGGGATTTTGGGGTGTCTGTGCAGGGCTGGGTGCTCCCCTCCAACTCGGGACATCCCACGATTCTAAAAGAGAATCCTCTCCCACCAATTAATTTTTCGGTTTTGGTTGAAGCAAACCGTGGAAAATGAGCAGTGCTGAGCACCTACTGCTGACTACAAATTTAGGATTTGTAGTTGTTTTTTCCTTCTGAAATTTTAACGTGGAAATAATTGCATTCTGATCACGTGTTTGACAAAACTGAAATGCAGGTATTGACACACACTTCCTGTGTAAATGGAGCGTTGAATTAAATACTTGGAGTTGCTTAGAGGTAAAAAAAAAAACCACTGAAAATTGTAAAAAAGGAAGCAAGATCTCTGTATTTCTGTAAGAAACCGTTTAATTATTTTATTTTTGTTTTATTATGCCTTTCTGTTATGAGGAAATAAGTCAATGAGGTTTTTTTTTTAATCTTTTTTTCTAAGAGTGCAACAAAAAGCTGCCTCTTAGAAACTCAGGGTTATGAGTCTGACCTGTGTGTAAAATATTTGTCTAATTCCTAATTAAGAACCTCAGAGGTRTCTGTGACAGGTGGGAGGGAGGAATATTAACCATAAACTGAGGCAAATCTTGATTTCTGCTGCTCTTAAGTTTCCTTTTCTTAAAGGAAATTTATTTTTGTGGTGGATCAAAGATGAAAAGTTCACTTTTCAGAGTTCTGAAGAACAGTCAGTAGTTTTGGCAAAAAAAAAAAAACGCACAAGTAGCTACAAAAACATTCAAATGGACTTTTTTGGGAACAAAACAAAGTGAAAATGAGTGGATTTGAATAATTGCCACTCTTCTGGAAGGTTGTAGCATGGCCATATAGTGGTTTTTATGGTAAAAATAATGGCTAAGAGGAAGTTTCTGGTAGAATTCCTGTGAAATTTAGGCTCGTGGTGACATTTCCAGTTGTGATTCCATTTCCACRCCTGCCTGGGGTGGATTCCCCAAAGATTGGAAGGAGGGAAATGCTGATTTTTTTTTCATCCTGGTGTCTGTGCTGCATCTGTGGTATTTTGTTTCTTTTCTATTCATGTCACTTTTATAAAAGCTGTGGACTGTGGAGCTCTGTGGTTTGTTTTTTGTTTGTTTTCTGCCAAATACACCGAGATTTTTGAAAGTATAACTCAAAAAAAAACCAAGAAAACAAAGCATGGTTTGTGTTTTATTTCTCCTTCAGATGACAGAGAGAAATCCCAGCTCTGTCCTCACATAAACCCCACTCTCAGCTGCTTAATGCTCATTTTAAAACCGGTTTTTGCCTTTCTGTGACCAAAACAAAGCCCCTGAGGGGATTTGGGAATGGGATTTGGACACCTGGAGAAGCTCAGGGGGGCAGATGGAGCCCCTGGGGCAGCAAAGCATCCTGTTCTGTGTTCCAGCATTGATCTCGGGTGGTTTTTTCCCCTCTTCATTTTTTCTTTGCCCTCTTCAATTTTTCTTTCCTCTCATGTGGTGTTTCTTTGTCCTCATGTTGTTTTTGTTTGCCCTCTTCAGTTTTTCTTTGCTTTCTTCAATTTTTCTTTGCCCTCGTGTGGTTTTTCTTTGCCCTCCTCCATTTTTTTTTGCCCTTTTCAGTTTTTTTCTTTGCCCTCCTCTGTTTTTCCTTGCCCTCCTCTATTTTTCTTTGCCCTTTTCCTGACCTTTTCTTTCCTCAGATTAAACAAACCAACCTTTTGCCTGTCCACTTCTCAAAGCTCTTCATTCTCCAGCCAGACCGGTAAATCATCTTTGTTCTCATGTAAACACYGAGATTTTGGCTCTTGGTTCAGAATTCACGAGGGTGTCACACCCCAGCTCTGCCCATTGAGTGTCAGCAGCAAAAAATCACTGCAGAAAATCCATTTTTGGGAACATTTTAGAGTTTGTGTCA
>NW_026624204.1:120003-128539 GCF_030028575.1 Malurus melanocephalus
CTTGAGGTCCCAGATCATTCTTGAACGTGTGGCACCAAATCTTAGCTATAAACTGTATTTTCTGTGTTTATAGCAGAGTCTTTATTCCTTCTTTTGGTTTTAAAACAAACATTTCTGGTTTCCCTAAATCAATTCCAGCCTGACTTTACTCAAAAATGGAATGTTAAGTGTTTTCACTCAAAAAAATCAGTGTAAAATAGATTTTTATGTGGTTTTTGGGGGTTTGTGAACATCTCCTTCTCTTTCAGAGGTTTTTTTTTTTAACTCCAATGGGTGATGAAAAGGATTCTTGGAAGGTGAAGACTTTAGATGAAATTCTCCAGGAGAAGAAACGAAGGAAGGAGCAAGAGGAGAAGGCAGAGATAAAACGGATGAAAAATGTGAGTTGCTCTTTGGGATTCATTTTAATGGAAACATTAAATATCTTTATTAATGAAAAAATCYATTTTAATGAGGTGCAGTGCCTGAATTCTGATTTTCTGGTGAGAACAAGGCTTTCAGCTGAATTTCTCTGTGGGTGATCTCTGATTTCCAAAGTTAAACAAAAATATGATGCTTGCTGAAGATTTTAGTGACCTTGCATTGTGTATTATGCATTTTATAATTATTAGTCAGAAAAGATAAATTAATTAATGTATTAATAATTCTAATTAACTGGGAGTTCAAGGAGTAAACTTGAAAGATTTTAGAGAAGAATAGGTTTAAAATCATTGWTTTGGAATCACTTTTATGTTATTGTTTGGTTTTTGACAGCTATCTACAAAATAATTAATTCAGGAAAGAGCACCCACATAGTAATTTATGCAATYCTCCTTAATCAGTGTTTAATTTTGTTTAATTATGTTGATTTAAAGCAGTTCAGCTATAATTGTAATCATAAATTAGTGGATTTTCTGTGGTGACCAGTTAAATCTGGATTTTTGAGCCAGCAATGGAAGACTTTAGTAATTTTTTTAAAAAAATAGTTAATTTTTTTTTTTTTTTCATTTTGAGACATAAAAATAAATTGAATTTTCCCCTCTCTGTGCTTCCCTCAGTCAGATGACAGGGATTCCAAGCGGGATTCTCTTGAAGAGGGGGAGCTGAGAGACCATCGCATGGAAATAACCATCAGAAACTCACCTTACAGGAGGGAAGACTCCATGGAAGACAGGTAAAAATGAGGAAATTTTTTAAAAAGTTACAAAAACCAACCTTTAGAAATCCTGAAAAGAAGGTTTTAAATACCTGAAGGGAAAAATTGATGTTTTTTAGTGTGTACATGTGGCAGATCCTGTGTAGAGAACACACCAGGGAAATTTTTTGATTGAACTTTTTGGTTAAGATTTGTGTTTCAGTTGGAAGTTCAATATAAAACAAGAAAATGGGAATATTTTAAAAAAGAGGAAATAGGGTTAGGATTTGACATGTTTCAGTTTTGGAAATCCTATGTAAAATAATAAAATGGGAATATTTTGCAAAAGAGGAAATAATGTTAAAATTTAACGTGTTTCGGTTTTGGAAATCCTATATAAAATAATAAAATGGGAATATTTTACAAAAGAGGAAATAAGGTTAAGATTTAACAGTGTGTTGTGTTCTAGGTTTGGAAATCCTATATAAAATAATAGAATGGGAATATTTTAAAAAAGAGGAAATGAGGTTAAGATTTAACTGTGTGTTGTGTTCCAGTTTTGGAAATTTTGTACCAAATAATAAAATGGGAATCTTTAAAAAAAGAGGGAATGAGGTTAAGATTTAACAATGTGTTGTGTTCCAGTTTTGGAAATTCAATATAAAACAATAAAATAGGAATCTTTTTTAAAAAAAAAGGAAATAACTCCTGGTCTGTTTGGCAGCTCCTGTCACCTCCTTAATTTTTTTTCTGTCTTGCCTTTTAGGGGAGAAGAAGATGATTCCTTGGCTATCAAACCACCCCAGCAAATGTCCCGGAAAGAAAAAACCCATCATAGGAAAGATGAGAAGAGGAAAGAGAAACGCAGGCACCGAAGCCATTCTGCAGAAGGTGCTTCTTGCTACACTTGGAAACTTTCTGGTATCTGGGAGCTGCCCAAATGGAGTGGAGTAAATAATAATTCAGATTAAAGAAAACCTGTCAGGTGGATCAGACAAAGGGATTTAAACTCTTGTTGTTTCTTTGGCTGTGTTTAGTGCCCTTATGGCAATGCCAGGGCTATAAATGGGGTTGTGAGGACAGAAATCACTTTGGGACAGGGACACTGAGATCACTTTTACTCCTTGAAGCCACACTGAGGTCACTTTTACTCAGTCCTTGAAGCCACACTGAGGTCACTTTTACTCCTTGAAGCTTCCTAAGCTTTTTTGTGGCTTCACTGAGTGAGAGGCCTCTGATCTTTGGAACAAAATATCCTTTCTAGAGACATTCCCATTGTCCTCCTGTTGCTGAGAGCTTTTTTCTAAATCCTTTCTAGAGACATTAGAGCTGTTTTCTAAATCATTTCCAGAGACATTCCCATTATCCTTCTGTTCCCAAGAGCTGTTTTTTAAATCCTTTCTAGAGACATTCCCATTGTCCTGTTGCTGAGAGCTGTTTTCTGAATCCTTTCTGGAAACATTCCCATTGTCTTCCTGTTGCCAAGAGCTGTTTTTTAAATCCCTTCTAGAGATATTCCCATTATCTTCCTGTTCCCAACAGCTGTTTTTTAAAATCCTTTCCAGAGATATTCCCATTATCCTCCTGTTCCCAAGAGCTGTTTTTAAAAATCCTTTCCAGAGATATTCCCATTGTCCTGTTCCCAACATCTGTTTTCTGAATCCTTTCTAGAGCCATTCCCATTATCCTCCTGTTCCCAAGAGCTGTTTTTTAAATCCTTTCTAGAGACATTCCCATTATCTTCCTGTTCCCAAAACCTATTTTCTGAATCCCTTCTAGAGCCATTCCCTTTGTCCTGTTCCCAAGATCTGTTTTCTAAATTCTTCCTAGAGACATTCCCATTGTCCTCCTGTTCCYAAGAGCTGTTTTCTGCTGTTTGTGCAAGACCTTACAGATTTTCAGCTTTTCCCCCTTTTCAGAACAGGATTTTCCCTTTAAGAAAACACCAAAGCTCACAGCAATAGATTCCCATCAGTTTTACCYTTTTTAGTTTTGGTTTGGGGAGAATGGGAGCGTTGAATTCTCTGACTGGTAACACTCAGAAACCAATTTCTGTTTGTTYAAGGGAAACATGCCAGAGTGAAAGAGAAAGAACGGGAGCATGAGCGTAGGAAGAGACATAGAGAAGAGCAGGATAAAGCCCGGCGTGAATGGGAGAGACAGAAACGGAGAGAGATGGCAAGGGAGCATTCCAGGAGGGAGAGGTACAGCTCCTCCTCTGATCTATCTCGGAGCATTTGTTGTTCTGAAATGACCCAAAGGAAAAAAAAAAAATCCACAGTGAAAATTTGTTCCTGGGAATGTGTTGTCTAATGGAATTTCAATTATTTCTGAGTTCATTACCAGGTGAAATCACTGCCTGTGGTTCACTAAAATGAAAAGATTGGATGGTCTTAGAGGATTTTTCCACCCTAAAAAAAAAAGCAAACCAGATTTGCACATAATTAAAGATTTAATTAACTGAACTGGCTTAATTTCTGCTTGACTCCTCAYAAGGGTGGAGAACTCCTGGTCTGGATCTTTTGAAATTCATTTTTTAAAGGATTTTTAGAGGATCTGCTTKTGACTGATGCACAATGGGGGGTGTTGAGAAGGAAGTTGAGGTGAGTGGTTTGTTGCAGCAAACCAGATTTCCTTCCTTTCAGGAGCTGAATTTGTAACAAAACCAAATTATTTTCCAGGGATCGTCTGGAGCAACTCGAGAGAGAAAGGGAAAGAAAAATCCGGGAGCAGCAGAAGGAACAACGGGAACAAAAGGAGAGAGAAAGGAGAGCTGAGGAGAGGAGGAAGGAGAGGGAAGCCAGGAGAGAAGGTGACTCTCTCTGCCTAAATATTCCTCACCCTCTCTATCTCTTTTCTATCCATGATGGAATGGAGGGATAAAAAATTRTTTTATTTAGTGCAGTGCAAGAGTTTAAAAAAAAATTGAAATGGGGAGGCCTTTGATGTGGGAGGGAAGAGGAAATCTGAGTTCTGCATGGGGAGATGAAACAATGTGATGATGTTATGGGCCTGAAATATCCTGGCAGGTTGATTGAGGCTTTGCCTCTCCCTGTCAGCCTGGTTTCCTACAAAAACAACATTTCTGTGGGTGACACYGAGTGCACCCAGCACAATCCCAGAGGTTCTCAACTCTCTGGCTGAGTCTTACCCAGTTTGATAGAGGTTGAAACCTCTGCATTCAACATTTTGTGGATTTGRGGGAATAAATTGCAAAGGGAGAAGAGGTTGTGTGAGTATTCAGCCRTGGAAATGCTGTGGGGGGAGTCAGGTGGGACAATCTGGTGCCTGAACAGTTTAAATTCTGCACGTGAGCTCTTTGCACAGTGCTGGGTACTTGAAATGTAAGCTCAGATCATTGCTGGTTAAAGGATCTCTGTCCCAGCTTTCAGAGGTAAAAAATCAGAGCCCGTTCCTGTGATCTGGTGACAAAGATTGTTCCAGAATAGCAGAACAAACCATTTTTTTTTTGCTTTCCTTTCTTGCTCAGCTCATACCAAACAGCTCCTTTTTGCGCTTGGCTTTATGCTGATAGTGCTCAATCTGTGTAGCCTTTCATTTAATTGGTTTTGAATTTTAATTGAATGTTCTGTCAGCTCCTTCTAAACCTCAGCTGGTTTTATTCTTTGACTGATCTTCCACTTCTTTCTCTGGCATTAATGCTTTAGAATCGGGGTGTTTGCTGTATACCATACAGGGCAGCTTGCTTCTGCTTCCCCAATGTGGCAGCAGCTTTCTCTAAGCAGTACAAATCCATCTTCTATTTTAGATTAAATTCTAAAAGTAGAATTAATTGAATTCTTTTCTTTTAGATTAATTAAATTCCTTCCTTCTCCCAGATACTGGCAGGTTCCTTTCCCACTCTTCCCTGTCACCTTGTAAAAAAAAAATAACAAAAAACTTTTGAATCAGGTGGCTGTGGCAGACAGCACAACTCGAAATTAGGCAGCTGTAACAATTTCTTGTGGTTTTGTTTTCCCTAGTTTCTGCACACCATAGAACAGTGAGGGAAGAATATGGAGACAAAGTAAAAATGAGACCCTGGAGTCGCAGCCCTTTGCGCCAGCAGAGAGACAAGCTTGAGCAAGGAGAGAGCAGGAAACCAGGTAGCACCTGCCACTCTACACTGTCTTTGGGGGCAGCAGCAGCTGGGCTGGGGTAGAGTTGCATTTTTAGTCTTAACCAAACATCCCAGGTACTCAGTTCTAAGGATTTTCCACCTCAGCCATCCTGGTGTAACTCTGGGATCTTCACCAATATCTGCGTTTGGATTTTTCCCTAAAGCGACGCCGGTTTTGTGGTCATACAAATGGATTTAGGGGTAGGAGTAGGAATTGGAAAAGTTTCCAKATGAGTTACCCCATTCAGTGGTGAAAGAAGCAGCTGACTGAATTTTTAAAATCAATCCTGCAGTTTTCAATTCCCTTGCRAGTTAAAAAAGGGATTGGTTGGATTTGGGGTTAGGAGCTGAACTATTTTAAACTGTGGCCTTAAAGAGATCACTGTAAGCATCACTGTCATCTTGCAGAAGAAATTGAATTCTTGGCCAGTGTTCTGCTTAGATGGTGAATTTTGTTTYCCAAGCCAGAAAATGGTCCCATCTGAAAGTTCTGGAGGCAGAGAACTTGCACAAGTGCCATAAAAATGCCTTTGTTTGACAGAGGAAAGCTGTGTCTGCCTTGTTAATGAGTGAAAATTGATGTAGGCCCTCAWAGCAGGATGGAATCAGCCAGAATTCCAGGTGGAAATTCCTGCCAAAKCCACCAGCAGTGATTTTTCATGGTGATCAGAGAGTGAGCACTGGCAGTAGCAGTGTGTAGGGACCCTGTCCTGGTCATTCTTGTCACCGTGTTATTTTTTCCCCTTTTTTCCCCCTGTTTTAATTAATCTCAGAATACCTTAGGAACACATCATGTTTAAAAAACAGGTCAATATTCCATATTTTTTATCCTGCACTGCTGCAATTCAGAAAAGCTGTTTGTCATTGAGCAGAGTGTGAAATTATTTTTTTTTTTTTAGTGCTCTGAATTTCCATTACTGATTTAATGCCAGCAGAAAGTGAAGCAGTTACCTGGGAATTCAGAATCTTAGAAATGATACTGAATTAGCACTCTTGTTTTTAATTTTTATAATTTCAGCAGTGAAAGAAGAAAAACCAGAAGAGAGGGATCCTCTTTCTGACTTRCAAGACATCAGTGACAGCGAGAGAAAAACCAGCTCAGCAGAGTCTTCCTCAGGTGATTAAATGCAATTGAGGAGCTGTGATTAATTGATTAATTGCAGAGATGGAATTCATTTTTCTGCTGAGGAATTGAGTGCTTAGTTCTCTGTGTGATTATTCCTGCACAGAATCTGGATCAGGCTCAGAAGAGGAGGAGGAAGAATCCAGCAGTGAAGGCTCTGAGGAGGAAGGAGAGGAAGAGGAGGAGGAGGAGGAGACAGGAAGCAATTCYGAGGAGGTGTCTGAGCAATCAGCAGGTGAGGATCCCAGAGCAGCTGTGGTTTTCTTTATTTCTCATCCTGGGGTGTTTTATTTGAACATTTTTCCTTTTTTCTTAGTCTAGGCTAGGCTGAGACCTCACAGGTCAAGATAAATAAAAAGAAAAACCCCAAGTAAAGTAATTTCTATCCTTTTGTGTAGAGGTAATGCCAATTCTTCACTGAAGAAGCCAAATCAGGAGCAGAAAAGCCATTTTTGTCTCCTAATTTGTCAGCAATTCCAGTGGTTTTGTAACACAGCAAATATTCTGCAGGACGGAGTTTGGCACTCTTTGGGGAAATCCAAAATTCCATTTTGATTTATTTTCAGTTGCAAATTTGAGATTTTTTTTTTTAAGTGAATGAACATAATAACAAAAGGTTCAGTAAAGAAATCTGGGTGCAGCCATTCTGGTCATGAATTAGTAAAGAAAAGGCACAAAAGCAGCTCTGATTTCTGGTACTTTCCTTTAAAATTAATTAGAGTTAATAAGCCAATATTCATCATTTATTTACCTGACCACATCCCAATTCCCAGATAATTGGTAAGAATTAAAATTGGTCACTGAGAGTGCAGAAATCTTGGTGAGATGGGAAAGGATTCCAGCAGGGTTTTACCTCCCAAGGAGCTGCAGAAATGTGGATTTTATTAAAACTTCTTTAATTTTAGTTTTCAACTTTGTTTTTTTTTAGTTTTTAATAAAACTTCCTTGTGTTTTGCAGAGGAGGTGAGCGAAGAGGAAATGAGTGAAGAGGAGGAACGGGAGAATGGAAACCACATCCCAGTTGGTACAATGCAAATCCTGCCTGTTTTATAGAGCTGTTTGGCTGAGTTTTTGCAGCTAAATTAATCTATTTCTAGAAATATTTCAAAAATTTAAATGCTATTTTCATGTTAAACACAGAAATTCCATGAAATCTGCTCCAAGCTGTGTATTTAGAAGGAATCAGTCTAACAAACTGATATTTCCTCCTTTTTCATTGTGGGTTTTGTCCTCTCACCAAATAAGCTTTGCAATCAGAATGAGACATCCTGGGTCAATTTTCTCTTTCATTATGGTGTAAACATTTATTTTTATGACCTGCTCCATTAACAGTGTAAGTTGTAAATCTATGACTGAAAACCTTGAGGAGAAATTTAGCTGCTCTATGATTCTCTTCCATGCAGTGTCACCACTTTTATTTTCCTCAAGCAAATTCCAGGTTCATGGAGGAGCCTTTTTTTTTTTAAAAACACCTCTGTTTAATGATCTGGCAGCAATCATTAACAGAATTATATCCAATTAATGGAATTACACCCAATACCCAGTGATAGAATTACATCCAGTCAATAGAATTTTACTGATACCCAATTAATAGAATTATATCCAATACAATTTATAGAATTATGCCAAATTAATAGAATTATACCAAATTAATAGAATTTTACCCATGCCAAATTAATAGAATTTGACCCATATCTAATTAATAGAATTATACCAAATAAATAGAATTTTATCCATACCCAATCAATAGAATTATACCAAATCAATAGAATTATACCCATTTAATAGAATTATACTTATACCAAATCAATAGAATTATACCCAATTAATAGAATTACACCCAATCCCAATTTGAGCTGAGCTCAATTACTCCACCCATCTCCTCTTTCCACGACTGATTCTGACTTTTGAAGTTCCAGAGTCGAGGTTTGACCGCGATTCAGCGGGGAGCGAGGTGGAGGAGGAGGAGGTGGGGGAGGGATCCCCTCATTCCAATGCCATGACAGAAGGGGAATACATTCCTGATTCACCAGCATCCTCCCCCATCGAGCTGAAACAGGAGCTCCCCAAATACCTTCCTGCACTCCAGGTAGGGGATCAGCCTTTTAAATGGAATTTTATTATTGAGAATTTGTTCTATCGGTCATAATTTTTAATATCATTGATCATTTGTTATTCA
>NW_026624205.1:0-15979 GCF_030028575.1 Malurus melanocephalus
AAAAAAAAAAATCTAATCTCAAGTACCTAGAAGAAGAGGAAGTTCTCATGTGCAGGGACTCAAGCAGTAAAATGCAGGATGTGAAAAACTTAGATTCAGATCACCTCTCTGCATAAATTGTGTGATAAACGCTTGTCCTTAACTTAAACTAATATAAAAGGGCTCTTTAATGTCTCCTGTTGACACTGTTCCACCGCACATACTCAATTAAATATTTACTGAAGAGAGGCAGTCCATGTGTTCCCATCTCCTGAGCAAGTGTCCTAGCTGGAGGACTGGAGAGCTAATCTTATTTTCCATCTCAATCACAGTTTGAGCATTTTATCTGAAGTGGAACAATGTCAACAGGAAAGGTTGAAATAAGTGTCCTAAAATATTTTGTAGCCTCACAGTTCACACCTTTGTCCAATTCAGAACGGGGATTGAAACAGCGTAAATAACCTTTCAGGTAAATTGCCTAATCATCAAGTATTTTCAAATGCCTCTTTCAATCTCTCTCCTTGGAGTAACTTTTTATAAATTACTTAAATACAGATTGAGACAACATAGAATGACTCTCTTACCTGACAATTGGGATATTTTCAAGATGAAGGATTTCTGTTCAAATCTCCTTGGACAAAGGAAGAACTGAGACTGCTGGGCAAGATATTTCATAGTGCTTGTTTTACCACATTTAAGAAAAAAAATAAAGATATTAAAGCTCATTTATTTCAGAAAAATCAATTATCATGTGTAAACCATGTGCTCCCTGAAAAAAACAAGTTTTGCCATATATTTACTGTCAGAACATAAACCTGTCACATAAATGTTTTTCCACAGGTGTAAGTGCCTCATACCCAATTACTTCACATCATGAAGTTAGATTTACTCTGCCTCATGCAAGAAGCTAGAACTGTATTTCTTGACCAGAAATATTTTCAGTTTCAGTCTTAAACTGGCACCTTAGAATTTTTTCTGGGTTGATGGCCTTGCAAATTGAATGATTACAGGAGATTATGACAGGGAAACAAACCTCCAAAAGAAACTTTGTGGCTGTTGTGTACTCCATCATTTATAAAAAAGACCTTGGAGTTTTCCATACCCCTCGTGTTATTAGCAGTACCAGATTGGTGGTTTTGTCTGCAAGCCAGACTATAAATCATCACCAATGTAAGGCATGATATACATTATTAATGCCTTGTTTTCCCTGCTGAAATATCTTTTTTGTGCTTGTTTTCTCTTGATCCTTGGCATTCAGCTGACCATCAATCAAAAAACAAGTTGGACATTCCTCTGTGTCTTGCCTCAGTGAACCCCTGATTCTCTTGACCATTAACCACTCTGTGGAATGTACATTTACTGTCAGCATCTTTAAGCCCCCATATTCCCCTCCCCCAGCTGGCACCAGGTTGCAAAGCAATATTTCCCAAATACTGAATGGAGAGCACGTCACAGTCTCTTTGACATGGTCTGGGAGCACACAGAAAACCACTGATGCACAAACCACTTTTATTCCACAAGACTGTGGGAGCCCAGGGGGATAAGTAGCCTTTCTGCTAGGGTGGACGCACCTCACACACACAAAACCAATAATCCTGGCTTTGCTGTTTAATAGGTTTCATATTCACACAGAAAAGGATTGTAGACGGATGTTTACTGAAAGCTGTATTTTGAGAGAATTTTTCTTGAAATATGTGATTTCAAAAGCTTGATTTCATGCACCAGCTGTTCTCTTTCTTTACAAAAATGCAGTGTTTACTGGAGTGAGGAACAGTCTGTGTTCATTATTCAGGAGCATGGAAGTTTTGACTTCTTTTTGAGCTTCTGCAAAGCCTTTTAAAGGGAAGGAAAAGAAAAATAGTTCAACATAAATTCAGTTAGATGGTTGGATAATTCAAGTGGTATTACCCAGAAAGCTGCTAGTCCAAATACTTTCTTTTATAAAATAGATTTGTCAATAGGCCTCTTTTCCTTATTGGACTGCTCAGTTTTGATTGGCCTGAAAGTTAATACATATTTTATAATATTGCTTTGAGAAGGGGAAAATGCATAAATATAGTATATCAGTCTGCAGCTTTATCTTAGTCATGTTTTTTAGCACTAAAATGAATCAACTTTGACAAGAAAGAGGCTGTGAAAAGTTGAAAAGATTCATTTTTCAAAACCTTCTAACTCACTCATACTTCCTTGTCCTTACTCCATCAATATAGCCACAGTAGTTCTGACAAAAATTTTTACTGTGATACTAAATGTCATCTGTGGGCTTTGTATGTAGATTTTATCACAATATTGCAATCTAATGAATTGACTTTCATATCTAATTGATTTAGCATGATGTAGTTAATAGCAATGAACCTTCCAGTACTAGAAAAATTGTGACATCTCTTACTCAAAAAGATTATATTTCTAGTTATCCAATGAAGTACAACATGGCTACAACATACTTGAATAATGTAAAAAAAAAACCCCAAAAAAACCCCCAAAAACAAACAAACAAACAAACAAAAAAAACCTCAAACCAACAAAACCCACAAAAAATTAGTTAGAATGAGGGACTGAAATAACTTTTGTCACATGCCAATAGTAGAGAGGAAAGCTGAACAATGAACCAGAGGAGTTACGGCTACCAGTCCTGCAGTTTATGCATCTACCATCAACCAGACATGGTGGTACCTTCTGTATGCTTTGTCCACTCTGGCAATGCAAAATAGGCATAAACTTGGCTTAGTGAACCTATAAAACTAAGTTTATAATTGTTTCATTGGTAGAATTGCAAGTAGCAGCTGTCATTTAGCGATGAGATTGATCTCCTAGGCCTTTGTCTCTCACATTTTGGGATTTAAGGAAAGATTGGAAGCATGTGTTTAACTCACAAAGAGAAATCTTACCTACTTGTAGCTGGGGCTAGGCACTTGAATTAGCCCATTTATGAAAGTCAATATGTGGCCCTAGTAGCTTGTAAATTAGAGTGAGATTTCCGTCTTCCAAACGTAGATATCTAACCATTGAAATCTGAGCTAATTTCCTTGGGTTTCTTGTGTAGTGAGTGGAGAGAAATTAGCAGAGGTTGTTCTTATACCTCTAAGTCTCTGTTTTAGTTTAAATTGAAATGCGTTTTAGATTGCTTATTACATGGAGCTTATACAAATGTATTCAGACTTAAATTTCTAATTTTTAGGTACCTGAATTTTAAATGCACTACCTTAGTGACATGCACACTTACTGAACAGAAAAGCCGTTAAATGGCAGGCATGAAGCTGGACCAGCTGCAATTTGGTCCTCTTGCAAGAGGAAATGTTTTGCACCACAAGATTTTTCTGTTTTCTTTTCTTTGCTCTTTACTGAGGAGTTTTCATCCATAGAAGTGGTAGTGGAATTCCTAGACCCTTCATCTCCATTTGTACCAGTTCTACTGAGGACAAGATCTGCAGTTTGGCTCCAAACAGGCTATGAGAAATAATTGAGAATCAGGAAGTTGTACATCTGTTGTTCTTCTTAGATGGATGCAACTTTAAAGGGTTGTTATATTTTTCTATTTTTAAAAAACATATTTTTGATATTATCCTTTTCCTCCCTCATTGCATTTTTCTTTATATGGTGACTCATATCCTCCTGCTCTAAAATCACTGTTTCCAGTGATGATAATACAATAAAAAATACCTCTCATGTATTTTAGAAGCTATATTATAGTAGAATATAAAAGAATGACCTAAATTTTTTTCATACACACAGAGCTTTGTCATCATTAATAAAAAAAAGTTTATTTCTAGAGACTACGTTTTCTTTTAAGTCTAGTTGATTCAGAGAAAATTGACTGCTGTTAAAGACCTTGGAGGTTTTTCGAGCCTAGGAAAGACCATATGAATACTATTTCCAAGAACTTCCAGGCAATCTTCTTTCCATGTAAACCAGATGCCTGTTCCTTCTTCTACCACAGATTTGTCAACCTATTTTCATGTAGACAAAAGTTTAAACTAGCCAAATTATGCTCCATTGACTTTCGGATTTTTTTCCATTACATGAAGCTCATGATGAAACCTTTATTTACTCATTTAAAAAAGCATCCATGTTTCTTTAGATTTCTGTACAAGAGATCCAGCTGAAGAGAAATAAACCAGGGGAGGGGTGCACTGCTCTGCACTGAGGCAGTGTCACATTAAATATTGTGATCAGTTTGGGCACAACAATATAAAAATGACATTAAACTATCAGAGAGCTTTCAAAGGAGGACAACAAAGATGGTGAGGGGTCTGGAGGGGAAGTTTTTGGGGAGCAACTGAGATCACTTGGTCTGTCCAGCCTGGAGAAGATGAGACTGAGGGGAGACCTCACTGCAGTTACAACTTCCTCCTGAGGGGAAGAGGAGGGTCAGACACCGATCTCTTCTTTGTTGTGGCCAGTGACAGGACCCGAGGGAATGTCCTGAAGTGGTGATAGGGAGGTTTAGGTTGGATGTTAGGAAAAAGTTCTTTACCCAGAGGGTGGTTGGACACTGATACAGGATCCTCAGGGATGTGGTCACAGCACCAAGCCTGACGGAGTTCGAGAAGATTTTGGACAATGCTCTCGGGCAGAAGACATGATTCTTGGGAATGGTTTTGTGCAGGGCCAGGAGTTGGACTCAATGATCTTTGTCAGTCCCTTCCAGCTCAGAATATTTTATGATTCTGTGATTTTGTCTCTGGTCCAAGAGCACTTTAGCAGATCTACACTATGAAAGGTCTCCACTTGGAAAACAATCCCATGCCAGAAAGGGATCAGTTTGCATCTACACTGCTCAGTGTTGGGTCCCTGTAGTACAGAGTGATTGTGTTTTTCAGACTGATACTGTTTTCCTTCACTGGCCTTTTTTTGGAGCCGCAGAGCAGGGGCAAGAGATGAAACAACAATTTTTTTAAATCTTGTTTTATTTTCCTTTTGTTTTCTTGTTTAAAATACCTGAAATGGAACCAGGTTTCACCAGAATAATATTTTCTAATGAAGCAGAGCAGGTGTTGCATGTTTTAGAGAATGATATGAGGGTACCTGGAGGTGCTGGAGTGTGAAAGACCTGCTCCTGTCTTGGTGATGTTGGGTGACTTAGCACAGGTGCAAAACTCCCACCTCCTGCATGTAGAATGTGGAAAAGTCTTTTCTCAAAACAAGAAAAAAAAACCCTAGGTTTCATACTGGAGAAAACGAATTGGTTTGTTCTAAGAGAGAGACCAGGAATTAAATTGTCTGTGTAATGGGGACGATTTGGGGATTAGCATTTGAGCCACAGCAAAGTGGAAGGGTAGGTTATTTGCCTTTGTCGAAACAGCTGTTCCCCAGTCCTCACTCCAGGGAGGTAAATAAAGTTTCAGCCCTGAAAGTTATAGGTCAAAAAGGAGCTCTGAGCAGAAAGAAACCTTTGTTATTACTCAGGGTTAATTTCTCTGCTTATGCTACTGATACTGGACTTTGCCTACTTGATATTTTCACTGCATTCCTCCTTCTAAATTTTTACTTTTCTGTTCTTCTCTGCTTGTTACCTGGAAAACACAGGTTCCAGTTTGCTAATAACTTATTAAAATCAAGTTTTTTGCTAAATAGTCGCATAATGACTTCTGAATTTGAAGCTGAAAAGAATATATGAGTACATCCTTCCTGCAGCACCAAAGGTGCATGAGCCCAATATCAATTTTTTTGATCCCATCAAATACCTTTGATAAAGGTGTGTATGATGTTGTTTATTATTTAGACTAAATGGACATTTCTCACATTTTCAATGATGGTTTGGTCAACTTGCATCCCAAAACCACTCCATTTCCATAGATCAGTGTGGCTCCATGGATACTCTTATGTAGATAGACAACCAAGGAAACACCCAAAGAAAACTGAAATTTTGCCAGGGCTAAAGGAAAAAGTGGACCCTTTGTGGTGTAGTTATTTTATATACACAATAATTTTTTGGCTTATGTTAATTCTACAAAAAAAACAAAACAAAACAAAAAAAAAAACCCAAAAAACATAGTCATCAGAAAAGCAAATTAATTTTTTGTCCCAGGTGATCATCACATTTCAAGTGTTATATCTTAGAGGGAAACAGGTTGCAGTTTTGTTTTTCTTACCCTGATCAATAAGGCAGAATAATCTCAAGAAAGCAACTACACAAAATATCTCATGAGTCAGATAATCAAACAAAGTTAATTATTCCATAATTCAAGAACGATTGAGTAATGAGGCAGAAGGTGGTGACAAGTTATGGAAACTTGAACAGATTTCCACCCTTTTCCCAGGAAACTGAGAACCCTTCTAGTAAATAAGACTTTTATTGTATCTCCTGTTAACTCTGTTCTTTTTTCTACTGAAATAGGTTGCAAATCAACTAATAACAGCCAGCCCACTATCAAGACATACCTGTATTAATTGATCTATGCTGATCATGAATGACATGCTTGTTGATCATGAATGACAAGAAATAAATTTTAGGAGGTTTGATGGAAGGTTGTTTGATACTAACATTGGAGTTCTGAATGTTAAAAATTGGGAATATTTTTGTGCTTTTAAAATACAAAAAAAAATACTGATATGAGGTAATAAAAATCCATAGAAATGAACAATTTATGATTAATAAAAGGAGACATTTCTCTTTAAGACATATAATCCCCTAATTATGCTTTAAACATTGGTTGAGATGTTCATTGTTTGAATACTTTCCATTTGCCAGTGTGGTCTTGGCAGACCTTGTAGTACTTTCAGCAGGAAAGAAATTAAATGAGATGGAAAATATTAAAAAATAATACTCAAAATACTATTTAGGCATGTGATCTTCTTATGAACTTCACACTGAGCTATTAAAATGCATTCAGTAACTGCATAACAAAGAGGTAACAGGCTGTACCAAGAAAAGGGGATTTTAATGTGGTCAAATAGCTAAATAACATAGATGTAGATTTGATTTCTTTATGGCTTGTGTGCAATTAGCATTGAGGAATTTTCCTTTCTAAAGGTCATCCACTGAACTCATTGTTTGGTCATTGAAGCTCATTCTCCACTTCATTATAACTGCAACAGTCTTTTAACGATCTGATAGAGTTTAACCTGCCTCTTTATTTTCCACATCTGTATATGGCTGCATTGTTCCCCCTGTAAGGGACAATAATCAGATCTTCAGATCTTAAGATGACAATACTTTCTAGTTTCAGTAAGGCAGGCAGTTTCCACAACCTCTTAAAGGATGTCCCTGTTCCATGGGTCTTATCACTTCTCCTCTCTCACCCATGTAATTCAGAAAGTAGTCCCATGACCTTCTGATTTATTTGCCCCCACCAGAATCCTGGAGAGTGCTCTGTTGCTCAAAAACCTTTTATGACAAAAGTGAAAATCCAAGAGGTTATTACTGGTATCATTGAAATCTGTAAGTCTAATCACAGATTATTAGTCTAATCAATTATTATTAGTCCAGTTCTAGATATTACTAGATATAGTATAGATAGATAGGAAATGAAAGAGAAAAATAATAAGGCTTGAATATTAGCATACAGAATTATTATTATACTATTAACATTGCTATTAATATTACTAATTTGGGTGGGGTACAGTGAATCAGAAGTATCCTGATTCTACCATCAGGAGGACTATGATGTATGCCAGGATCCACTTTGTATATATCTGCTAACATTACTTTACAGCTTTCTCTATTGTTACTTGCTTGCAAGTTCATGGTGAAACAAATTTTACTCTATATGGCTCATTTTACATTACCAGGTACTTTTTCTTGGTTTTCTTTGTAGTAACTGTGTTGTTACTACAGTTGAGGGTTTTTTGAGCTCCAGACTTGTACTTTGTTAGGTGACCACTGGTGATTTGTTTAGAACTATGGGGTCCCCAGTGTCAGTCTGAACCCTGACTCAAATCATCCCATGCCAGCACTCTGCCTCATCTTTTGTCCCCACTTTCCAAGGCATCTGCTTCATAACAGGCCTACACCTCTTCATACATATTTTTGTTAGAGTATTTAAAAAATATCCTGCAGAAAAAGATTATTGTTTACTATTATCTATAAAAAGCTTTGGTTACACCATATGATAAGTAAAAATTCCAAATTACGAGTAGCCAGCACATCACTAGGAAAATTGCAGTTACAGCTAAACCAAGTGGAAACAGTTTCAGGTGAGATTACAAAGGGTCAGAGAAAGGAAAGCTAAGAAATTTCAATCCTGAGGCCTTGCTATCACTACAAAAATCACTGCAAAACCAGTAGCTTACTACCAGCAATAGAAATATACTTTTTCTTTTTCTTGGTTGCAGGATGTAGGTGCCACATCTGCATTCAGGTCTCTCAAGGAAATCAATAGCAATAGACTGCTACCTCCAGCAAGCTGTTTATTTCTTTAGGTGCTGAAGCTTGCCTCAATTTAATGTGGTAATTAAGTTTCTAAGCTAAGCAGAATGAATACAGCCCTTTATGCTCCCTCAGTGCCAATGTAATGACGACAGGAAATGAATAGCAAGGGATAAAAAGGAGACAAAATCTAAAAGGATTTTGCAAACAAATACCAGATTATTTTCAAGACAGAGCTGTGACTTGGCTCTCTTTAAGATTGAGATCCTTGATTTCTCAGCTACTGGCTGCTACTTGTGCTCCTGATTCAGTTCCTAGAAGAGCACGAACATAACTAGMTGGAATGGAAATAAAACAGTGGGGRAAACTTGAAAGTATTCACCTTCAATCTTTTCTACACGGAGAAATATTGGTAATTTGTAAAAATACCATTAATTTGATCATTCAGTGATCATCTGTCTCACAATACTTTAGTCAATGATCCATGCAGGTTTTTATAACACCTATTTTTCATATGTGCACACAAATGAATGGCTGATATTTAGATGGTAGTGAGTAATTAAGTAAAGACGTGTGTCTGGATTTGGAGTGCAGTGGAACCATGTGCTTGGGCTTTTTTTTTTCTGTCTGGACCTCAATTAAATAAGGTGCGCTGCCCAGCCAGCATGCAGACAGCCAGCTCAGGGTATGGGTAAGTGGCATTTGGACTTATCTACAAAAACCTTCAGAGACTTAGGCTTGTTCTTAACTTGTGAGATTAAGGTTGGGTTATGAGACAAAACTCTGCACCCTCACAGAGATGCTCAGAGAGACCATGGAAGGAGGGGGAGCCCAAACAATGCTCTGCCAGATTGCTCTCAGGAGCCATCAGCTCCTCACATACCAAACTGAGGAAAAGAAACACAAGCGTCCACATATAAAAAAGCCTACTATCCCTCTCATAATTATTATAGATTAGGGGAATTTTAAATGAGCATCCCGGTTTTATGAATATTCTTCAAATATTTATTCCTATCTTGATAAACGCACTCCTGTAAACAAAAGTAAAAACAAAGAAAATCAATTTTGGAGTAGCAAAAAGCCTCCAACAACAAATGTTTCAAACAAAAACAACACAGAATTAAACTATATTTTATGTTATCTGATTCAAGTCAAAAGAGGTGATTATCCCACTGTATTAAGCACTGTTGCGGTCTCACCTGGGGAACTGTGTGTGATTCTGAGCTCCACAATTTCACAAGGATGTAAAGGTGTCCAGAGGAGGGCAACAAAACTGTGAGATGGCTGCAAGGAATGTCCCACAAGGAGACACTAAGGACCATGGGCTTTTCTAATTTGAAGAAAAGGAAGCTAAGGTGTGATTTCATTCTCTCTTCAGCTTCTGGAGGACAGTATGTGGAGAGGGAGGTGCTGTTTTCCAGTATCTGTTGGTAGAATGTGGGTGAGTGCTCAAAATTGCATCAAGGCAGGTTCAGACTTGACATTAGGAAGGATTTTTTTTTTTTTTTTTCCTGAAAGGGCAGTCAAACCCTGGAAGAGGCTTCCTAGAGATATGGTTGATTCCCCATGCCTGTCAGCATTTAAGAGACTTTGGGACAGTGACCTTAGTAACATGGTTTAATTGTTGGTCATTCCTGGATTGTTTGAGCAGTTGGACTAGATGATAATTTTGGATCCCTTCCAACTGAATTAGCCTATTCTATTCTAGTACAGAAATTCAGGAAAACATTTTCAGTTAGGCTTTGCTTTGCACCAAAGTGTTGGAAGAACATAAGAGGAAAGAGACAAAGCCTTCAGAAGGGCTAAACCTGAATTACTTAGAAGTTCCGTGATGCTATAAAATAGGCCAACTGATCTATCTTGAAAATAGGAACAGTTTTTATTTTCCCTTCTATGTAGGCTTTTCTTTATATCACTAACGATAGTGAAGGGTCTTTCAGTGACTTCAGTGGATTGAGGATCAGCCAGATTGCATCCAGGAATTTGAAATCACTTTTTTAACAAAGGAAATTGTTCTTCAAAGGTAGATGGCAATTGTCTGAAGTTAGGTGGCAATTGTTTGGGATATTTTTACCTCTTTTATTATTTTTTATTCAGCTTTCTTTTCTCACTACTACATCTTTCTTGTCAATGCAATGTAGGTCTGAATAGAGCTATGTTCTCTTTTATCAGTTTCTCTGGAGGTGGTTATTATTCAGGAGTAATCCTCTTTATTCTAGTAGATATTTTTTGACAAAAGAAATGTTTCTCCTCCTTCCAATAATTTGATTTTGCACTCATCCATATACAGTTAGTGACAAATGCTGTCAAGATTAGGTTGTTAGTTTCAGTCCATTATGACTTTTACATATTAGAAGTAAGATTCCATTGCTTCTAGCAATTTAGTCTATCAATTTGTATTTGTGTATTTTTTAACAAAGTACTCTAGCAAGTGAACAAGAATGTAGAGACCAACAGAGAAAAAAAAAAAACCTGTCTTAAAAAGAGAGTCAATAATTAATTGTTTTGATCATGTGTGAATTGTTTCTCACGTTGCCCAGAAGAAATCTGAAATCACTGTTGCACTTACCAGTGTGAACAAAGGAAACAGAGGAGAGGAGAGCCCAAGGTCTGGTTGCATTCAAATTTTACTGGTAAAAATCACTATGGGAAGTATTGTGGAAAGCTCACTGTGATTTTATAGGTTTCTAATGAAAAGGGATTCTGTTCATCCAATCTCTAAAACAAAGTGGATAATATACACTCTTAACTTGCTCTGACTCCTGCAAACAGGAACCTGTTTGAGTAGGTTTTTGAGAAACTCAGATTGCAGTTGATATGTGTCCGTGACATATATCCCACTAATACTCAGGAATCAATAAATGAACTTAAGAAAACCAGAATTTCTCTAAAAAGATGCTTAACTTAATTGTCTGAATGTATATTAATGAACCATCTCTATGTTCTTCATAAATTCAGGAGACAGATATTACTACTACTAGTGTGTAACTATCATCAATTCCATAACTTTCAGTCTCGGTGATACTGAACAAAATATCCCAATCAGTTGAGATGGGATTGGATATTTCTGCCCATCTGAACCCTGCGATCCAAAGGGGCCCAACTCTCTATTTCATGGTCAGACAATACTTATTTCCACATCTTCCCTTCACATACATATGGCAGAGGAATGTGAGAAAATTAAGAATGTGTGTTATAAATTGCAACATAATTCAGAACCTTCTGAGGTTGTAGTTAAATTTGTCTCTGGCAAAAATGGAAGGTGTCTGGCTTGCTCTACAAATGTCTAGAGCACATCCTTCAGCAGTTTTAGGAATAGAACTGAACTTATTTTCACACAAACAAAAAATTATTCATGGCTTGGTTAAATCTTCCAGTAATTAAACCCCCCAGACTTCAGTAATTATGTCTTACTTGAAAAACAATACTTTAAAGGATGGAAAGTACTGTTTTCTAAAATAGAAAATTTTCCTGACATCAAAACTTTTGAAAATAAGTTCTAGAGGGTTCAGAAAATACTTCTAGTCCTCTCATCCATGACAGAGCTTGCCACAGGCTTAAATAGTTCAACATTCCTACCCTTTTCTGCCAACAGATAGGAAACCTGTAAAATTTGTATCTGTTGAGTTTATATTTACCTTTGCCTTTTAAATAATATACTTACATCCTTTAATGTAAATTTTAAGGTTTTAATGAGTGATTTGAGTTAAGGAGAAAACTGACCTCTGAAAGGATGAGTAATTGCCACTTAATGAAGGATTGTAACATTGCTCTTTCCCCATAAAAATGTATATTGAAACTAAAATACAAACATGTTGAATATGAAAGCAGATTTTTGATCAAGAATTTATATGCTGGGTTCAGTGGGACCATCTGAAGATTTCTGAAAGGCATATTTTGTTTCTTTGAAATAGATGAGACCTTAAATAGAAGATAAATGCTTGCAATTGAAATAATGTTGAGATTCATCTTCTAATTTGGAGAAGGAAAGTTAGGATTCTACAACCTTCTGTTGTGCAAGATCTTGAACTATATTTCCTGTCAAAAACCTGTTTCATTGTCAAAAACCTATTTCACTGTCTCCTAACCAATTCATGAGGCTCAGCTATTAATAGTAGAAGTCTGGATATTTATATACCTTTTTTTTTTTCTTGAAGGGAAAAATTACCAGCAAGAGCTTTAAAGAATATCAGATGGAAAAATACTGAAGTGCTTGCATATTCATTGAATCTGAAGAAGAATTGTTAGAAGTTTAATCAACAATTTAGGTCATAGAGATGTTAAAAGTCCAACAAATCTCAGAGGAACAAGATTGTAGCAAAAACTTTCTTGAAACCTGAAGTCTACAGTCTAAACAAAACTTTCAGCATGCAACTCAGCCACAAAAAAACATGAGATGATAATCCATTAAAAATATTAAAAAACAAAACAAAAATAAATAAAAAAACAAAATTACTACCTACACGAAACAAAAAGAAAAAAAACGCTCAAAAAACCCTAAACCAAAAGCTAACCCCAAAAACACCCAAACAAACAAACAAAACCCCCAAATCAGATTTTTCTTTCATTCTTTGTCTTATTTTCAAACACATAGTCCTGAAACTTTCTTCTGACTTTATAACAGTAATATGCAGTGKTTTGCATTTGCCTTTTTTTCTCATACACAGGTGTAAAACTCTTTACGAAGATGAGGAATCCTGAGTGGCTTCCCTCTACAAGGAATGCACTGAGATTAACTGCACCACATTGCAGTCTTCTTGCATAATGAGCTGAAAATCTGCATGTAACCATTTCCCACATGTGTTATTTGTGTTTCCAGTCCGTTGCATGATTGTTTGTAGGAAAGATTGTCTATTGCTGTTCCATTCCATGTCCCCAGGCYCCATCAGAAATGGAAAGGCTATTTCTCGGTGGAGTTCTGGGGTTGAATATTTTAATACAGGAAAAATAAAGTAAAATTAAAATAACCAGGCACAGGAAAAAAGCATGGTGTTTGAGAAAAAAAMCCAAGACCTTTTGCTGCTCTTTTTMATTTATTTTCCTAGGACTATCTTCATCTTTCAAATAATTTCATTTTTTATGTTTCAAGATGAACACTTAGATATAGAGCAGAAGGAAAAACCTGTCTGTTTCCAGTTATTATGACAATTTATTGGCTTATTTTAAGAATTAATAATATTGCCAGTCAATACTAGCAGATATATATGTATATATGTCTGAATGCTACAACACTATCGAGACTATACAAGTTCATAAAGCATGTAATATCAAAGTATTTTTATGATAAATTTTCAGAGACATTTTAGAAAAAAAAATTCAAGTAATTTAAATGTTATAGTGACAGATCCTCAAAACTAATYCTCCCCATTTTTTTCCTATAGGAATTTGAAATGAAAATAAAAGCGTACTTTTAGTATTTGATAAGTATCAAAACTCTTATGAAAGTACTACTCAGTTTGATAATCTAAAGATGTGTTGAAGAACCTTAACACTTTCAGAAGTACTCTAAATTTTAGAATTTAAAAAGGATATTTATGAGTATAACTCTTTATAAACAGCTTTTTGTGAATAATTTCCCCTTTTCTTCATTGAGATGGAATTATTTTATTTTAAATAATGTAGCAATTGTTTTTTTTTATGGCTGGACAGAGCTTGATTTTTAATTAAGCTCAGTTGTCTGAAGGAATAATTTCAGAATTAAAACAGTAATGCAGTTTAAAAAAAAAGAAAATTGATCTTTTGCTTGGTTGATTTTCATTTTTTTCCTGAGGAAAARAAGAGAAGTAGTTTTTTTTTAATTATCTGTGAAAATGTATCTTGCTTTCAATYACTCCAAAAGAAAACTGCCTAAACTATTCTTCCCCCATCCCCACCTCTTTTTTTCTGCATCATATCAGTTTTTTCTCACAGCTCAATTTCTACATGATGTCAGTGGTTCAGCAGGTATTCCCAAGACAGAGGTGATTACATAGTTTAATTGCTGCTGCCTTTGATGGCCTTTATCTCAGGAGTAATCTTTCTGGGGATAACTGAGCTGTTGCTGTTATCACCAAGGATGCTTGAAGCATCTTTAAAGACAGCACAGRGTTCTTCTGTGAAGGACCTGCTCTTAGAGCACAACATTGCACTGCTGGAGGCTCTGACTGTGTCAGCACACTCACACCCTCCTGCCTTTGGTGTGCAGCCCTCGCTGTGAYACTGAACTACCAAACTGAACAGGGCAGTGGCAGCCCATTGCAATCACACAGCCAGCAACACTGAGCAATTTAATTACAGTTCTTTAAAAAATATGTGGCATTAAACTGGATATAACTATGCTATTTTAATGTTGAAGTGTGGCCAAATACAGTCACTTCTTATACATATTTAAACACCGAAACATATACATTTTTAGTTTACCTGTATATATATATATATTTATATATACACACAAAAAAAGATTTCACTAGTTTAGGAAACACACATAATTACCAATTGATTCCACTCTAAAGCCTAGGAAATAACCAGTCTATTCCTTTAACTACAAACTATGAGAGGTCTTTTTTCCCCTCTAGTTAATACTTTATCCAATAATGTGTTGCTTCACCATTCAGTACATTGTGCATTCAGTGACTGACTATTTTGGCTACAGACACCCTTGTAACTGTCCATATGCACATATGCAGATAAATGACAAGAAGAGAATGTACCAGTATTTATAACTTTTTTAATTTTATTTTTTATTTTATTTTTTTTGTAGTATTAAGCTCACTCCCAACATCACACTTATGGACTTTGCCACTTTGTTGTTTTGCACATTTTGGGATTAAAAGGCGAGATTCTGGAGCTCCATTATGTCAAACTTCCTCTATTACAGGAGTCCATCAACTGTGCAGCTGGCAGCAACTCGGGTAAAAGCCATGAACAGTTCCATGATGTAGAAATCTCACAGAGAGAAAGGAGTAGGTTAAATGGTTTATTCAAAGCAGAGCTGCAAACATTTAAATATTCCATGACAGTTTTAATAGTTACAACTGCTGGTCCTCATTTTTATACTTGAACCAAAATTTTAAGGATCAAATTCCAGAGAAACATAAGAAAAATAATACAAATTTCACCAAAGGATGGATGCATAATTRTTGAAAATTCATAGAATATTCCTTGTTTTATCCAAATAGGTACTGATCCTTAATTTTGGTTTTCAGTCAGGGAAGCACTGCTTGCCTCTCCTCTTTCAGTTACAGTTTTGCCCCAATAAATTTAACAAAAACTGAATACAATAAACTAYTTGTCTGACTTTTGTATGCTTGAAACATCCTTTCTTGTCCTCTCCCCCACATATTTGATGGTACTCTCAAAGACTGAAGCCAGAAAAGATACTAATTTGTGCAGACATAACCATTACAAGCTTCAAACATAGCTTATAAATTGCATATAATTTGAAAGCTTTACTGGGATGATATGCACCTGCAAATTGTTAACTAACACCCACAGACACATTTTATGGCTCATGCTCTGGTCTTTTAACAAYGCACACTGCAGGCAGCTGGAAGAGTGTAGGAATGGTAAATGCTTGAAATTTGTCCTAAGTGGTGTTGACATTACATTGACTGAAAGATGCAACAGTTCCCTTTCTCCTTAAAAAGGTTTCTTTTTTTTTCCGCTTGGTTGTTATTTTTTTTTTTCTGGTTTTGTTTTTTGTTTTTTTTTTTT